>NC_029787.2:122479895-122496504 GCF_000816755.2 Arachis ipaensis
TATTTAATATTTTCATCTCAAGAAAATAAAAATTAATATATAAAAATCCTATTATATCATTCATTTAGTATATTTTCTATCAAAGAATTCATCTTTTTATTGATACTGAAATTATTTTAGAAACTAAAAATATATTCCTAAGAAAAAATATACAATAAAATAAATGCATCCTGATTTATTTTTGAAAATATTTAAAACCACAGGTTCCACCTATTTGTAGCAATAAACATACGATTTTTTATAATACTCAGGTATAATATTTCTAGACATAATTTTATCAAGAATATAATTCTTGGAATATAGTTTTTAAAAATACATGTTAAAATTATCAATTATAAAATATTTATTATTTACTTACTAAGATATATTTATAAAAAATATTAAAAGGTAATTAAAATTTATTATTTTTTATTATTAATAATTAGTTATTAATATTTAAATGTATGAATTAAAATATATCATTAGATTATTAAATTAAAATAATTAAATTAATGACTAAAAATAATAATAAAAAAATAAATTTTAATAGTATTTTAGTCATAATTATTAAATTCGGACCAGACTAACCGATTTGATCGAAAAATTAATGAACTGAATTTTAAACCGATCCGATCTAAATCAAAAACTATTTTCATTATCGAACCGGTCAAACTTAATATGATCCGATGAAAACCGGATCATCGGGACCCATTTTGATCCGTGTGAGTATACAGTGCACTAATCCCTGCAGAAGCGTAAAATAAGAAAATAAATTTAAAATGGGCTACAAGAAAATAAAGACTGTTCTCACTATCAAATTGGTCAAATTCGGGCATGGCCTGATAAAAACTAGATCACCCGAATTCGTTGTGATACAGTGCATCAGTCCTTAAGCATAAGCATGGAAAAGACGCTATATATAGAGTTACTTCATACAAATATGACAAATAATGTCAGGTCAGTAGCTGCAAATTCGTTACTCTATTCATAGATCGAATTAATGTGACAAATAATGAACAACAACCTATAATTTTCAACCTCAAGTTTCATAGGTAAAGGGAATGTTCTTCTAATCGGCCATGAGAGGGAGGGGGAACACTAGTGGGGGTGGACATGGAGGCGGCCGGACCCAAGGAAAGGATCCCCGGATTTGGAATCGAGAAGCATATCATCGCTTGGAAAGGGATTCCTTTACAGTGTTCGTGGCTAACTTGCCGGAGGATAGTTCGAGGAAGGAGCTGTATCAGCTGTTTGGTTGGACGGGTTGGATTAATGATATATATTTGTGCCGGAAAATGAAAGATGATATGGTTTACTTATTTGTATTTGTTCGATACACGACGAAAGGGGGTGCCCTGAAGGCTATAGCAGAAATGAACCAATTCCGACTGCGGGGAAAAGTGGTGTCGGTGGGGGAAGCAAAGTTCCGAAGGTCTTATCATGCGGGTTACCAAGGGAGGCGTGGAGATGGTAGCCCACAGATGAATAAGAGCCCGGAGAGAATTCCTAACAGTGCAGAAGGTAGAGATAACATTGAGATGCCTGAACTGCCGATAAGAGTGCCACCACCAGAACAGCAGCGCCATGAGGGTATGAAAAGAGTTGAAGTAGCAGTAGGAGCAGAGAATATGGCTTGGTTGGGGAGGAGTCTAGTAGGGACTACGTTGAACCCAGTGGACATACAGTCGTTGAGGAAAATTATACTAATGAATCTGCCGCATGTGGTGGATATTAGGGAGCTCGGCGTGGCTAAAGTGTTGATTACTTTTGATACGGTGCAGCATGCGGAAGGGGTATTCACGTTCAAACTGGATACGTTGCTCCAATTCTTTCATAGGGTTCGAAAATGGGAAGTGTCCGAGCGGTGTATATCCCGTAGGGTGTGGTTGGAGTGCTATGGTATTCCTCTTCATGTATGGACCCCGGAAACCTTCAAGGCGATTGGAGGCCAGTGGGGCGATGTGATACAGTGTGGCGTACAAACGGGAGAAGGGGCATCTTTTCGGGTTGGAAGAGTTCAAGTCGATACAGAGGAGCTTGACGTCATTAGGGAAAGGGTGCACCTTACGGTTGGGAATGAGGGATTTACAATAATTGTGAACGAGGTGAGTGTGGAGGAGGGGGGAAAGACAGGAACACTGGAAAGCCACGTGGTCTATGCGGAGAATGGTGATGAAGGGCACGATGACAATCGGATGAAGCAGGTGGCGGTACAAGCTGATCCGGCGGCGGAGCTAATTCCCGGTGAGGTCAACCAGGTTAACATGGGGGAGGACAGAATAGTAAATACGAAAGTGTTGTTAAATGACATTACCGTTGAGTATTTGAACGTTCAAACGCCTAGGCTGGTAACTGATGTAGGGAGTTGTACCGAGAATCATGGCGAAGCGATCTCTCAGGGATTTGGGGGGTGTGACGAAGGGGTGTCTGACAAAACGGTTACACTGGGGTATGGTAATGGTGGCGGAGGGGTTCCTGATGGAAATGCATTAAATGGGGGTATAATGCTAGGTGGGCCTGATCAGTTGGGCCAGCGAGGGGATAACATCTTGGGGGGTGTGAGTTGGGGGTTGGATCCAAGCAGCCCAATTCCAATGCAGTGTGATGCTGGGCCACGGGAGTTGACTGAAATGCGATTAGGGAGGGGTAGAAAGAATGGACCTTAGGTGTGTGGGCCTCAGGTGGGTGGGAACGTGGACAAGGGGGTAACGAGGGATCCGAGTGTTGTAGAGGCGGGTCGGGAATCGGGCAGTCGGGTCAGAGCTGTTTCTCATGCGTGTTGGTTTGGAGCGCAGGGTTGTGAAGGGAGTGAGGCGGCGACAGCCCTAGTGGGAGTTAGCAGGAGTGGACGCCTAATGCAGATGGGGGAGAACCTCTCGACGGGTGCTGGGCCTGTGATGCCGGATGACTTGCATGGGGCTGATATGGCCTCGGTGGTAACGGGTGGGCAGCCAGGGCTCGGTGTCGGAGAGGGGATGCAAGAAGGGGTGCGCGCAGTCGATGAGGGATTGGTGCCGGTGCAAGTGGTCTGGGTAGAGGTCCCGTCGATGGGGGCTGGTCCGGTGGCGCCGGATGGTATGCAGGGAGATGCGATGGACTTGGCGGGGACGGGTGTACCTGCGGAGATTGGTGTCGGGGAGGGGATACGGGAGGAGGTGTGCGTGTTCGAGGAGGGACTGGTGCCGGTTCCGGTGAACTGGGCAGCAGGGACCGTGGACGATGGCCGAGCTCTAGGGAGCCTTCCGGGGATGTTGGACCGAGGGAGAGGGAAGGAAGTGGCCATGGCGGGTAACTGAACAACAAAGGAATGTGAGCCAGGTTGGGCGAAAGGGGGAGGAGCGCCTGTGAAGGGGATTAGCACAGGAATAGGCATGAGGAGGAACAGCAAACACACCCAGGAAGATATGGCCAGGAATTCACAAGAGGCACAGATGCATGAAAATGAAATTACTTGGTCTCTGGCGGTTGAATCAGGTGCTGTGCTGTATGATGATGATGTGGATATCATGGGTATTTTGAAAGCTCAAAATGACGAAATAGCAGCAAAACGAAGATTGACAAAACAAAAAGAAAAGGCAAGAAGGAGTCGTCCGAAGAACAAACATAAGATGAACAGTACTTTGTCTAAATGATTGTGAGTTGTTGGAATATTAGGGGGTTGAGGGGAGATGGGAAAATAGGTATGTTGAAATCATTGAAGAAAAAATTTAATTTGCATATGCTGGGTTTGATTGAAACGAAAAAAGAGGTGGTTTCGAAGTATGATGTTGCAAGAATTTGGGGAGATAATACGGTGGGTTGGGAGTTTGTGGAATCTGATGGGACGGCTGGAGGCCTCTTATTGATGTGGGATGACATGATGTTTCAGACTAGTCATTGCTATAAAGGTGAGAGGTGGTTGTGCATTGAAGGAGTGTTAACAAAGAATAATTTTCACTGTGCGTACTGTTTAGTGTATGGGGCACATGGGAGGGAAGAAAAGCGGGTGGTTTGGGAAGAATTGAGCTATATTGCGGGATTGTGCCAAGTCCCTCTCTTCTTGCTTGGGGATTTCAATGAGATTTTGCAAGTGGAGGAAAGGAAAGGGGGGACAACGATGCTGGCATCAGCGGAGGAGTTTAAGAGTTGGGTTCAAGACATGCAGTTGGTGGATCTACCTCTCTCTGATGGGAAGTTCACATGGTTTAGGGGTCAATCTTGTAGTCGAATTGATAGGGTGCTGGTTTCTGTTGAGTGGGTTGAGGAGTTTCCTGACATTCGGGTAAAAGGTGGTCCGAGGGGCCTGTCAGATCACTGCCTGTTAATTGTGGAGGATATTCGGGTTCGAGGGGGCCCACGACCTTTCCGGAGTTTAGATTCCTGGTTTACCCATGAGGGTTTCCTGAGGATGGTGCGGGACGAATGGAGGAACCTGGGAGATGCTCCCTTCATTGGTAAACTGAAGTCATTGACGGTGCCTTTGAGGCAATGGCACAAGGATAACTTCTGTGATATGGACAGTAGACTGATGAGGTTTGTGGATGAAATAAAGAAGCTTGATATCCAGGTTAGTGATGGAATTTATGATGGTACGACGGAAGCTAGGAGAAAGGCATTGGTGAGTTTTTGTGAAAAGTGGTACATCAGGAAGGAAATTCACTGGAAGCAGATGTCTCGTTCCAAACATGCGAGGGACATGGACAGGAATACGAGATATTTTCATAACATTGCATCGGCCAGAAGGCGACATAACAAAATTGATGCTCTGGTGATCCAGGGAAGGTTGGTGCGGAACCCGGTAAGAATAAAGTATGCAATTAGGGGGTTCTATAAGAAGCTATATCACCAGGAATATGCTCCGAGAATCGGTGTGCGGGATGGGTTACTAAAACAGATAGATAGGGCTGAGGCTGAGGCATTGGAGGTTCTGCCGTCGGCGGAAGAAATCAGGGAAGCAGTATGGGATTGTGAATCGTCTAAGGCCCCAGGGAGTGATGGGTTCAATATGAATTTCATCAAGAAATGCTGGGAGGAGATTGGACAGGAGTTCACTGGAGCAGTAATGAAATTCTTCCAAACGGCAGAGTTACCATCTGATGTGAATATCACGTGGGTGACACTGGCCCCAAAATTTGTGGGGGCTAAGGAAATCAAGGACTTCCGGCCGATTAGTATGGTGGGCTGTGTTTACAAGGTTATATCGAAGGTTTTGGTAAGAAGGATGCGATCGGTTATGCCAGGATTGGTGGGAGAGACCCAAACTGCATTTGTAAAGGGTAGGAAAATCCATGACGGTGCGCTCATTGCATATGAGACAGTCCATTGGCTCAAGACGCGAAAGAAGAAGGCGGCTATTATCAAGCTTGATTTTCAAAAAGCGTATGATAGAGTCCGATGGAGCTTCGTAGATATTGTACTTCAGAAAATGGGGTTCGGCCAGAGATGGAGGGATTGGGTAAAAGAGTGTGTGAGCACGGCATCTATGTCAGTTCTGGTAAATGGGTCTCCAACCAAGCCATTCAACATGGAGCGGGGCCTAAGACAAGGGGACCCCCTGTCCCCCCTTCTGTTTGTGCTTGTGGTTGATGTGTTGCATCGGATGATGGGGGAAGCAGTAAGAAACGGACGTATTGAACCACTAATGGTCGGAGGTGAGCATGTAGAATTATCGCACTTTCAATTTGCTGATGATACGATTCTATTTTGTCCCCCAAACACAGAGACAGTGGTAAATTATAAGAGATTGTTACGGTGTTTTGAGTTGATGTCGGGGTTGAGCATCAATTATGATAAGTCAAATATGATACCAATAAACTGTGAGCAGGAGTGGGTTGATCAAGTGTGCGGCCTGCTGGGATGCAACCAAGCTGTGTTACCGGTTAGATACCTTGGAATCTCTCTCGGTGCGAATCCGAGGCTAGTGAAGACTTGGAAACCAGTCATAGACAAGGTGCAAGAAAAGCTCAGCTTATGGAAAGCGAAGGTATTGAATAAAGCAGGCAAGCTTATCCTCATTAAGTCGGTGTTGAATAGCCTGCCGATATATTACTTAAGCCTGTACAAGATGCCAAAGGCGGTTGCGGACAAGCTGGTTGAGTTGCAAAGAAGATTTATGTGGGGTAAGGGGGATGGAAAGGATGGTATCCCATTAGTTAGGTGGGAGGTGGTCCAGGCTCCGAAGAAGGCTGGGGGTTTGGGAGTTGGGGATGCAGTGCTTCGGAACACAGCACTCTTGTTTAAGTGGTGGTGGCGGTTTTCAAAGGAGGAGTGCCCCTTGTGGAAGAAAATTGTATGCTCCTGTAACAATTTGAGCCCTGATGTCATGTTGGTAAATCAGAAAATACCAGAGAAAGGCGGGCCTTGGAAGGACATATGCCAGTTAAACATAAAGGAACAGCGACTAAGGGATAAATTGGTTACTGGCCTGGCTATGGAAGTAGGAAATGGAAGGAGTACCCTGTTTTGGGAAGATAACTGGGTGCAAGGCGGGCCGCTGAAAGTGGCATTTCCAAGACTATTCTCGGTTTCCAACCAACAAGAAGTGGTGGTAGGGGATTGTGGGTTTTGGGATGGATTGGAGTGGATATGGAACTTCCAATGGAGAAGGGAGCTTTTCCAATGGGAGCTGGAACTTGTTCACCAGCTGCATGAGAGGTTACGGCCGGTAAAGCTGTCACAGGGTATGGAGGATAATGTGGTCTGGAAGTTTGATAGTAAGGGTGTGTTTTTTACTAAGTCTCTTATGCGGGTCCTTCAATCAGAGAATCTGCCAGCAGCGATCACAAGCTATAGTTTCACAAGTTCATTATGGAAAGGAGTGGTGCCTCCGAGGATTGAGCTTTTTGGCTGGTTTGTCCTTGTAGGTAGAGTTAATACCAAAGACAGGTTGAGTAGGCTAGCCGTTATTCATCACAGTGATAATATTTGTGTGCTCTGTAACAAGGAGATAGAAACTGTCCAGCATCTATTTCTTTTGTGTGATATAGCATGGCAAGTATGGTGCTGTTGGTTGCGGTTAGTTGGTAGAGAGTGGGCTATTCTGGGTTCCATCAAAGGTCTGTTTGAGAGTTGGGCTGGTTTGCACACGAGTAAACAAGAGCAGAAGCGGTGGTTGACTGGGTTCTTTGCAGTGATTTGGAACATCTGGTTGGAACGTAATGGTAGGATTTTCAACAATCAGATAGCAGGTGTTGACCTCATCCAACAGAAAACGCTTCTGAGCTACAAAGAATGGACTGACAGTAATCTCAGGGCGTGTTGATAGCAGGGCCGGTGATGTCAGGGGTTATGGTCTTTTTTTCTTTGTTTTTCTCTTTGTAGCACCTTGACTTTTGCTCCACTGTTTGTGTTGAGCTTTCGTTGTTTCAAAAAAAAATATAGAGTTACTTCTTTACCATTGAACTATAGTATTTGTTATTAAAATAAGTGCTAACTAATATATACATATATATTGAAAACATTCAGTTACATTACATAAATTTTTTATTTAATTTTAATTTTAATTATATTAATTATTAATATAAATATAAATTTTATTAAATACTTATAAATTAAAAAAGTAATAAACATTGTAAAAATCTCGCTACGTTACCAACAGTATTTCTGCCAACTTCTGTCAACTCTTATTTATAATTGTATTTAATGGAAGTATCTTTGCGGATGTATCTAATAAAAATGTCTTTTTTATGACTGTGTTTAATAGAAGTGTCTATATAGATATATTTTTTGGATGTGTCTTTTATATATGTATTTAAAATATAATAATTAATTATTATTAACAATAAATTGGCAGATAATATGTTAGTACCCTATACTTTTCCTTTTAATATTTCTCCCGTTTATATATATGTCACGGATAAAATGAAACAAACAAGAGGAAAGACAGCGGCTTAACCGCTTAAGTTTATCGTAAGTAGACAAACGCAAAGACTTTGCGAGCAATGCTAAAAGTCTTGTGATTTTCTTTTTAAACATTTTTATAGAAAACAATTCAGATTTAGATCGATTGGGTAAAGTGTCATTAACGATGATTGGATAGGCAGAGTCATTAATAGATACTAATAATAAACATCATAATACGGAAAAAAATCAGAACGATAAAAGAATTTCTTATAATTCGTGAATACTGATACGAAACTACTTCAAAAAATTTAAATTTATAAAATAAGACAATATAAATAATTATATTTTAAATAATTTTTTTGTTAAATTTATTTAATTTTTGTATAAATATTTGTTTTTTTTTTATTTATGCTATTTTTTTTTCATGTGATTGAATTTGGACTATATACACTATGGATGTTCAATTTTATAAGAAAACTTCATACCTAAATGAAGTAGGCTTTTTTTCTAGTGGCTAATAGAAAACTTTATTAATATGGAAGTCATTGCAACGGCATGATGACATATATTTCTATAAAATAAATACAAAAATTTTGCGATTTATGTCATCAAATAGGTGGTTGATGTGACTCAATTTGATACGGAATTTCTAAACATTTATAAATATTAGGGAAAATGATAAATTAGTCCCTAAACTTTTAAATCGGGGATAAATCCATCCCTGAAAATCTAAAAATACTAAAACGCCATTTACTATTCAAAATGTGTGACGGATTGATCCTTCCGTGCAAAATGCTCTCCCAGACGTAATGGAGAGGGGTGATTTGTCGCTTATTTGGCGTGTGTTGGGCTTAGACTACCGTAACGGTGCACATGTAAGCAAGGTGGATTGAGGTTAGGGACGAATTGGTCCCTGGATGGAAAGACGACGTCGCTTTTCTGTTTGCCCTATTTGTTCAAATGGAACTCGTTCGCCATTACCGTTGTTCATTTCTGTGAGTGATTGAGTGTGGGGGTATTGTGCAAGCTTAAATGGCCAGTGACGGAGCCTCATCCAGCTCACGACGCGTTCGACTGCCGCCAATCGTGAAATGCGTGGAAGCTTCAGAGGAGAAGGACGAGATTGCTCCGACGTGTAAATACGGTGTGTACGCCATATTGTACAAATTGAGAACGACGACGAACTCCAATAGATTGTTCTTTGGGTGTCCATTCTTTAAGGTATGTTGGTGATTTTATTTGGTCAGTTTGATTATAGGGGAGTTGATTATGTTCTGTTTGTTTTGGAATGATGAACATGCAGCTGAAAAATCCCAGTCACTGCAAGTTCTTCTTATGGCTGGATGGCCATGTTTCAACAATAAGAGTTCTTGAAAAGTTTATTACGGAGAACGAGGTTGATGATCTGAAAGTGAATCTTGGGAAGAAGGTAGTGGAACAGAAGCTGATTGATTTGGAGAAGAAGGTGTTGTATCTAGAGAGGAAGAAGAATGTTAATCTGTATTTGGTTATTCTAGCAGTGGTTTGTGTAATTTTTGCTTCTGTCATTGTCAATCTTGGCTGAAAAGTAGGTAAAAAAAATTATGTAATGTAGTATGGGATGAGTTTCCATTTTGTTGTATGCTATTCGAACAAAAAATGTTGTAAGCTAAATTATGATATATTCAGCAAAGTGATTGCCCTAAGCAAGTGAGTGGCATAATTATTTAGAGATATGATTATATATGTAAAGCATAATTTAATCTCATGAAAGAGTTGTTAATATTGACAAAAGAAGTCAACTACATGTCTACTGCCAAAGTAAGGCATAACTTAAGCTTGCCAGCTATAGATAATCACATTGTTTCCAAAAAGAGTTGCTTAGTAAAATAACAGTGTTTCTCAAAAAGATGTTGATGTCATGACTAAAGTCTAAACATGTGGCATTAACTACTTGGTTTGTTTAGTCCTGGAGTGGGGATGAACTTAAACAGCCGTTGAGTTGCTTTGCCTGCTGCTGCCAAAGTCTGTAGAGATGCTTCTGATGTAGTTGGTTGTTGTGGAGAGGGGAGATGCTGCTCACTCTGGGCAGGTGGAACAGGCTGCGGGGGTTTATTTGTCACAGGCTTCCTCCTAACTGGTTGCTTAGGCCTAAATGTCCCTCGTGCAGGGCGTGATATAGACTGGGCTGGGGGCTTAAATGGTGCTTTTGGAGGCATTGATTGTGTCTCAACCGCTGCTACTGAGGGACCAGATTCTTGCTCATTCATCGGTGCAGCGTTTTCATTGGAATTACCCTGCATGAAGGTCGAAACAAGTGTGAAATGCAATGAAACCAACAAGCAACAACAATAAAATGTCACCAAAATTGTTACCTCATTAGCAACTGACTGATTAGCAGAATTTTGTTCAACATGAGGAGGGTTCGTAGCAGCAAGGGGACTCTGTTCCACACTCTGATATGAGGCATTATGTAAAATGCATCCAGTTAGTTTAAACAGTCCTAGTGAAGCACATTATATCATAAGACATTTAAAACCATGAAGTATTAAAATATAGACAAATAGCACCCTAACTAAAACTAAAATAGACACTTAAATTCCTGAGTTTATTATCGGGGGGACAATTACATTCCTGGGAGAGTAAGGATTACCTCTTCCTCGGGGCTGACTGTGACAAAGGTAGAACCACAAGTGATTGAGAGTCCTTGGCCTTTGTTTTTGGTTTTTTCGTCTTTGGCTTCCAATTTGGGTTGGATGGGGCCCCTTTGCACGTTTTGTAGTTGTGTCCCCTCTCATTACACTTGCTACATGTGACATAACTTCTCTTCAATTTGTCACCATCAATAACAGCCTCAGCTGGGTCTTTCTATCTGTTATGCACCTTGGGACGTCCAATTGGCCTTTTTAACACAGGTGGAGCAGGCTTAGTAAACTCAGACCTTGTCCAGTATTCCTCACTCGTTACTGGCTGGATGAAGTGCTCGTATGTCTTTCTAATGGACTCCATACATAGCCATGGATGAACATAATCATCGGGATTATCATGCCGTTTTCTAATTGCTGCTATAGCATGAATGCACGACATCTCTTCACAGCAGGACAACAGTTTCACAACAACAGAATGGCATAAACATGACTAAAAATTGAATGAACTAATATAAATTCACAGCATGGTTAATATCAACAGATTCACAGCATGTTAATTAGATTCACACCAAGCATGTCCAAATTCACAGCATGGTTAACATCATCTATGAGTAAAATTGAAATTCACATCAACTATAAATTCATAGCAAATACACAGCATGATAATATTGAAATTTAGGAACCTGACTGACCAGTGAGTTGCCATTTGTTACACGAGCAGCTGTGTTTGATCAGATCCACATCAACTTTGGATCCTTTATGAGTGACTTCAAACTGTTTGCGCTCGTTATCACCAATCCACTCCGCTGTCCATTTGTTGCTTGGTTTCATAAGCCTTTGTAGCCTTTTCTCTTGCACTGGTGCCAGTTTTTCCTCATGAGTCCCCAGAAGTTTCTTGTGTTGAACCATTCACCGCATCACATAGCACCGTAACTCCTCGCACATTGTAAGTATGGGCTTGCTTTTGTACTTCACCACCTTTGCGTTAAACGACTCGCACATGTTATTTGTTAGGTTGTCGACCTTGGGACCATGGCTAAAGTATGCTCTAACCCAGGTAGCAGGTTCAAATTTCATAAGATAGGCCCAAGCATCCTTGTTCACTACTTTCAGTCTTTCCATAGTTGTCTTGAACTCTGAGATGGTTGTGCATCTAGCACACTCCCACACAATTTCTCTTATATACAGATCCTTGAATCGGTTTATGAAATTCTTCCACATATGCATGACACAATTTCTAACATGTGCACCAGGCATTACCTCTTTCAGTGCAGGTAGCAGTCCCTAACAACAATGAAGGCATGAAGCCATGTTTACAACAATATATAATCCAGTAAATGACTAAGACAACAAACACGAAATGACAAAAAAGGAACTAACCTTCTGTTGATCCGACATAAAATTTCAACCGTGGTTGCCTACATGCATCACCAATATCCTCCTGTAAGCATGTTAGGAACCACTTCCAAGATTCTTTGTTCTCGGATCTTGCAACTGCGTATGCAACCACGTAAAATTGGTTGTTGGCATCCTGTGTAACAGCAGAAAGTAGTTGTCCCCCATGGTATGTTTTAAGAAATGCTCCATCTAGGTGGATCAATGGTCTGTAGCCACTCTTGAATCCCTGCTTGCAGGCCTCAAAACAAACATATAACTTGTCAAACATAGGGGCTGCTTGAGGCTGATGAATCAGGTCTAGCAATGCAGAAGACCTAGGGTTACTTCTATGTATCTCTAATAAGTAATCCCTCAATTTGTCGTACTGTTGCCTTTCGTTACCCATCATCCTCTCCCTTGCCTCCTTCACAGCTCTATACACCATCTTTGGGTGTGCAGTAAGGTCAAAGTCCTCCCTTAAAAAATTAATAGCTTCATGGGTTGTCATATGTGGCTGCGTTGCCATCCTCTTCTCCACCTTTTTACTGATCCAGTGTTGATTAGGGGCGTTGCTTCTAAGGTCCCTTGCACAAGTGTACTCGTTTCTATACGTCTTGCCTTCAGCAATAAAGGTGTCCTTTACCACCTTTTTGAACCTCTCAATTGTTGCAAACCTTGTTCCAAGCTCAAATCTTCCCTCTCCGAAACTATATTGGTCATTGAACTCAGGCCAATGATGTTTGTTTCCCTCATCATCAGAAGAGACAGGTGTATGCAGCTCCTCAGATTCATACTCCCATACAATATCATCACCATCCATGTCTACATCACTCACGTAGTCTACTAGTGCTGGCCTTGCTCCTCTGGCCCTATTGGGCTCCGTTGCAGGCCTAGATATATTGGGCTCCCCTGCAGGCCTACATCCACTGGGTTGTCCATCAAGTCCACTGCCTCGGACTCATGGCCAGGCCCTTTCTTTCTTGCAACAAACCTTGTTCTTTGAGACACATGTCGCGCTTGCTTCCTGGGTTGCTTACTTGGCTGAGAGGTTCTCTTAGAAGAATGAGGCACTTGTTTCCTCTTCCCTCTGCCAGACACAGATCCACTGACAACATCTTCTCCACTACCACTGTTACTTTCATTACCGGGAGGTGGAGGTGCATACGACTCATCCTCTGCACTCTCGTAACTATCGTGCTCTGTCGACGACTCACCCAATTCATCCACCTCGACACCAACATCATCTTCCGCTGCCTCAACGTTTTCCTTACCAGCATAATCTACAGGCTCTGGGTCATCAATAGGATGATCAAAAAATATATAGAACTCATCAGTATCTTTATTTGATTTACAAAATCCAGGTCCATAGGGGGGGGAACCTCTCAACCTTATCATCGAGATAAACTAACTCACCAGTCGGAGCCCGTTGAAAGTAACCCCCGTGATGGAAAACAGGAATCACGAAAATATCTACCATCTGCATCATTGTTTGACTCAACGATTACCACTAAGCATTAGAAAATACACAACTACCTAAGCCATAAACCACACACAACACATCTTCCATGCCCTCCCAATACTACATTACACCTAAACCCCAACCCACGACATGCACAGCAAATAACGTTCGAAAGTAACAGTCACATCCAGTTTCGCATTAAGGGTACTTACCACTACCGATGACACCCGCAACTCCACCAACAAAACTTCACTAGCGCAACGTTACACGAAGACGACGACGAGAAGAAGATCAATCGTTTTTTGTTGGAGGGAAAAGATCATACATATGTGTGCTAGGCAAGGTTGCGAGAACCGGACCGGTCAATAAACCGATGAGGTCACTGGTTCAATGGTTCACTGGTTCGACCGGGGTTCAACCGGTTTAATTAAATATTAAATAAAATTATTAAAAAATTTAAAAATAATTTTAAATATATAAATTCAATAATTTTTAACTTAATAAAATTTAAAATTTCACATAATAAATTATCCATAACTTAATATTAGAGGTTCACAAACAACTTCTAACATCAAAGTTTATAACTAAACAACTTCATAGATCATTAAGGAAGAGAAATATAGTGATATTAAGAATTTGAAAAGTGCCATGTTCAACTCTTAAGTAACAAGTTTAAAAACAGAGCAATTTCTAGAAATTTGGGTAGCAAGTAGCAGCAAAATATAAGCACATGAATCCAAAAATTGCAATTAACATGAGAAAAGCATGGATTGCATGTACAGAGGCAACATCAAACTTAATTTCACAAGTATAGTTCAGTAGGGCAGCAGGTAGAATCAGGTCACATGAAACAGAAACAACACAGTAATGATCACACCAACATCATTCAGCAAACAAGCAGTATTAAGCCATGTTGAATAATCAAGAACGGAGAAATTATCAGGCCTAGAATCCTCTAACCACAACCTAGCTACCTAACAGCATATATATCTATCTATTCTAACAAACAGATGCATCACATAATATAATATACCTTGAATAATCCAAAATTCTCCCATGGCCAGCTTGATAAATGAGCACTACCCATTTCACTGCACTAGGTTCTGCTAGTTTAAGATATTTACAAACCTTGTTAAATGTATGTATGGTATCTTTCTTCTGAGGAAAAACTCTTACTTTTGTAGCTTTCTTTTCTTTCTGTATTCTCCTAAAGCTGAATAGAGCCCCAAAAAACTATGGCAGCCAACGAGCAGAAACTGGAAAAGATCCCAAAACCAAACAATAATGATAATATCAGAGAAGAAGGAAAGAAAACAAAAAAGAACCAATTTCTTAATTCTATATTATGATTAATCAGCAATCTAACTAAAATTAATAACAGAATTAATAAAAGAAAGTAAAAAAACAGAGCAGGAAGCAGGGATAAGGCAGGGGACCTGAAATGTAGCAGAGACAGACTAGAAAATGGAAAGGGGAAGAAGAGCAGAAGTAGTGCCGCCCAGAGTTGGTGGTGGCCGGCTGAGCTCGCGGCGGCGCAGAGAGCGGCGCGAGCGGCGGAACAATGCAGGGCAGAGAGATTCAGCTTCTCTCTGTGGCAGTGACGAGAGCTGAGTGGGGGCAGAAGCGTTCGAAGGAAAAAGGAGAGGCGAGAAGAGAAGAGAGAAGGTAAGAATGGTGGTCAGCTTTCCGGACGATGGGTCACCGGAGACTGCTGTTGTTGGCTGAGAGCGAGACGAGGAGGCGGGGGCTGCTGGCGCCTGGCTGAGAGAGAGAGAGGGAAGTAGCACCGTAGTGGGTTAGGGATTTGGGTGAGTGAGACTGATGAGAGGGAGGGAGAAGGGATGCCGTGGTGGTTGCTGGGAGCTGATGTTGGCGGCGGTGTTTTCTCTCAAAGGTTAGGCAAATTAGGGATTTGGTTGGAATGTGAGAGTGAGACAGAAGGGACAGGGTCGGGTGTTTTGGGAGTGGCATTTTTACGTTTTTTTTTTTCGAGAGAGAACTGGTTTTTGACCTGGCCGGTTCATTCGGTTCACCGGTTAACTATTGATTCGGCCGGATTTTAAACCGGTTTTTTGCAAGACGGTTTTGCATGTCAACCGGACCGGCTATAAGAATCACAAAATAAGTGCTGACACTGTTTTTAAATTTTAAGTGAGAATTGTTTAAATATTTTTAAAGAATATCTTCATTATGTCCCAATATAACAATGTACTACTTACTACTTAGTTATTTAAAAATTTTCTCAAAAAGACGTGCTAATCCAAACAAGGTTATAAATTTATGTAAACCATTTAGTAGTATTCTACTTTTAGTGACTTGATGTTAGATGCATGTTTTATTAACCTAATCTAATACGCAATGTGTTGTATTGTTATAGTCTACAAAACTCAACCATAAAATAATTATCATACAAAATCTCCTAATTAAATCTTGTCAACTTTAGTTTAATCTATTAATTGCGTATGACTTGCAAAAGATTATTGAAATAGAGTGTTCAATTCAAAATTCAAAACCTTAATTAATATACAATTGTGTTTGGTAAGGGTTTATGCAAATTGAACATTAATTAATAAATGTCATGAAAAAAGATTTCACCTTACTTGGTGATAGAGGCTTGTTTTTTATTGAAACACAGAAAAGACCCAAAAAAGGGGGTTAAAGTCTTAAATAAAAGCAAAGTAGAGAAAGAGAAAAACTTCAAGTTCAAGGAAGAGAGGGGAGAACTTGCAAAACATTGCAACTAATTATGCTATTATTAGTACTCTATCGTTTTAAAAACCGTGCTTTTCTTTAAAAAGGAAAGAAAAATATTTAAAGAACAATCAATATTATTAAAATGAGAAAGTATAGGGAGCCAATGATCTAAGCGTACAATGTGTACAATGAAGGTTTAAAAAGTATTAGAGATATAGTTATTAGTGTTACTTTATCCTGTCAGGTTACACTTTTGGGATGAGTGGTTTCAGGCATGGTGTTAGAGTTCTAGATCCAGAAGGTCAAGAGTTCGAATCTTGGTAAACCCAAAATTAACTTTTTATAACATGAGATGTTTATTATCCCTGGTATCCGGATGGTTATTCTGGATAGTATAGGTGATGTTTATTTTATTCATAAACCAAAGATTTAGCCCATTGTATATATTGTACGTTTAGGCCATTCACTTCCTAGCACTACTCTATTAAAATTTGTATTGAGTGTGTCAAATTTAACTCTTAAAATTAATTCAAAAGATAAATGATGTCTCACACTTATAAATTCTCTCTAGATATATTATAATTAAAAGGTGTGAAATTTACATAATATATTCTCTCTTGGAAAGTGAACAACTGAACATTTATGAATAGGT
>NC_029787.2:122496668-122500008 GCF_000816755.2 Arachis ipaensis
ATATAATAAAATTGTGAAAGAATAGGAAAATAAAAGAATTGTGAAAGAAAAAGATGAAGAAATTTTATTGATTGTTGATTGAATGAATTGTAAACTATGAAAGTAAAATTAAGTATATATATAGTATTGGCCTATGAAAGATAAAAGTAGATAAAGATAAGATATAGAGATAAAGATAAGATATAGAGATAAAGATAAAGATAACTATAAGATAAGATAAAGACTAAATTATCATTTAATTTGTGTATTCTGTTGGGCTGAATTTGTGGGCCGTGAGACATCTTTATTGTTGTCATGGGCTAAGGTGGAAGAGTGATTTAATACGCCCCCGCAAGCTGGAGGATGAAAGATGTCAAGAACACTAAGCTTATTCAGATTAAGATGGAAGGGTTGAGGAGACAAAGGCTTGGTGAAGATGTCAGCTAGTTGCCCAGAAGAGGGAATTGGGAGAAGTTTCATCACTCCAGCTTGAGCTTTTTGTCGAACCAAGTGACAATCAACCTCTAAATGTTTGGTCCGTTCATGAAAAACCGGGTTAGCAGCAATATGAAGAGCACTCTGATTATCACAATATAAAACTGGTGGGCGGATAGGAGAGATGCGTAAAAATTGTAACACATTTAGTATCTATTGAAGTTCACAAGTTGTGTTGGCAAGTGCACGATATTCTGCTTCCGTGGAAGAGCGGGCAACGGTGGTTTGTTTCTTGGTCTTCCAAGAGACTAAAGAACTGCCTAAGAAGAAACAATAACATGTTAAAGATTGCCGAGTGTCAGGACATCCGGCCTAATCAGAGTCACTGAAGCCGAGAAGCTGAATTTCTGATTCCCTTGAAAAGAAAAGTCCTTTACCGGGACTAATTTTCAGATATCGTAACACATGTTTGGCAGCTTGAAGATGAGATTCAGTAGGAGATGCCATGAATTGACTTAATTGTTGAGTGTCATACATGATGTCCGGTCGAGTAGTGGTGAGATAGATAAGACGGCCAACCAAACGACGATATACAAAAGGGTCGGATAGCAAGGGACTTTTGTCTTGATATAGTCTTGTGGTACTATCCATTGGAACAGAGGCAGGTTTAGCACCTAATAAACCAGAATCATCCAAAAGATCAAGACAATATTTTCTCTGAGATAAGCAAATTCCCTTCTCCGATTGAGCAACTTCAATACCTAAAAAATATTTTAATGGGCCCAAGTCTTTAATTCGAAAGTGTTGATGTAAAATAGACTTAATGGCAGCAAGTTCAGAAATGGAATTACCAGTGAGAACAATGTCGTCAACATAGACTAAAAGGATAGAAATTTGATCACCAATGAATTTGACAAATAAACTATAATCAGACGAGGTCTGCTGATATCCATGAGATAGCAAAAGATGAGAAAGTTTGTCATACCACATAGACTAGATTGTCGTAAACCATACAGTGACTTTAGTAGCTTACAGCATTGATTCGGTTGAGGAGATATCAATCCGGGTGGCAGAGTCATATAAACATCCTCAGAAAGATCCCCATGTAAGAAAGCATTATTGACATCCAACTGATGTATAGGCCAATGCTTCATAGAAGCCAATGCCAAAACTAATCTGATAGTGGCAGGCTTGACAACAGGGGAGAAAGTTTCCAAGAAATCAACACCTTCAGTTTGAGTGAACCCTTTAGCCATAAGACGTGCTTTATATCGATCAACTGAACCATCAGGCTTGCGTTTGATGCGATAGACCCATTTACAGCCAACCGGCTTAACCCCTGCAGGGCAATCAACAAGACGCCAAGTTTTGTTCAGCTCAAGAGCATCCAACTCATCTTTCATAGCACTACGCCAATTAGAGTGTTGATTGGCGTCCTTAAAAGACTTTGGCTCAACGTCAGAATGTAGAGATAAAAGAAACTTTTTATGTGAAGATGAAAGAGAAGAAAAATACATGACTGAAGATAAAGGATACTTGCACTTTGAGGGAGATTGATTTGTAGAGATGAGAGAGGAATTACACAAGTAATCAGAGAGATATGCTGGAGGTCGGTGAGGCCGGTCAGAATGACGAGGATGGGGTTGCTCAGGTGGTGAAGAAGGTGATCTAAAACATAAACAATATACCCTTTAAAACCAGATTGAAAGCCAATAAATACAGCCTTTTTGGCTCTTGGATCAAATTTTGATCTATTTGCCATTTTTGTAGAAACAAAACATAAGCATCCAAAAACTTTAATGTCATGATAATTTGGTGGATGATTGAATAAAATCTCAAATGGTGTTTTAAAATTAATTGCGGATAATGGAACTCTATTAAGTAAATAAACAGCATGTCTAACAGCATAAGACCAAAAAGATGATGGTAAATTAGATTGAAACATAAGAGCACGAGCTATGTTCAAAATATGTTGATGCTTGCGTTCTACCCTTCCATTTTGTTGAGGAGTTTCAACACAACTACGTTGATGAATAATGCCCTTTGAATCATAAAAATCAGGTAAAATAAATTCTGGTCCATTATCGGAACGAATAGTTTTGACTTTGGAGTTGAATTGTGTTTCAATTAAAGTAATAAAATTTTTTATTTGATTCTGTACTTCTCCTTTTGATTTTAATAAAGTAACCCATGTAAAGTACAGTAGAAAAGGTATTGAAGGAACAAAGATAATGAGTAGTTGGACTTGGCAGAAGCTCAAGTTGGTTTGAAGGACGAGCTTCTTCATTGAAAGGAAGTGCCATGAAAGAAAAGTGTTGGGCTGACGAAAGGTCCAAAAGAGACTCCGGATGAAGTTGCTGGTGTGCCCTTTCTCCTTGATCCACGGATGTCAGCAGAGTTCAAGAGGAGCTCTGATACCATAATAAAATTGTGAAAGAATAGGAAAATAAAAGAATTGTGAAAGAAAAAGATGAAGAAATTTTATTGATTGTTGATTGAATGAATTGTAAACTATGAAAGTAAAATTAAGTATATATAGAGTATTGGCATATAAAAGATAAAAGTAGACAAAGATAAGATATAGAGATAAAGATAAAGATAACTATAAGATAAGATAAAGACTAAATTATCATTTAATTTGTGTATTCTATTGGGCTGAATTTGTGGGCCGTGAGACATTTTTATTGTTGTCATAGGCTAAGGTGGAAGAGTGTTTTAATATTTCACATTTCTTAAGAATTAAGCTAAAAAAAAGTAGTTTTTACAGAAGAGGATGCACGCACGCCCTAGTATTCCCTAGTATAAAACTATTAATGTACTTCTACCTAATTTAAGTTTTAAAATAATTAATTTCATGACAAATATATAGATATATATTTTGATTATTATTTTTTTAGAGTTTGAAATTAAAATTTTGAATTCTCTA
>NC_029787.2:122501094-122502701 GCF_000816755.2 Arachis ipaensis
GGTTCAAATATGAAGAGTTCTATTTGGATGGAACGTCGTCAGAGTTTGCTGTGTATATATATATGATTGCAATATATACCCATGCTAAAATATTTGAATACGTGCTATTTTGTCACACACATATATAATTATATAAATTTCATTGTTTTAGTTTCATTAATGTACTAGTTTCTTCAATGCAGTTGTTAGCTGTGAAATAAGATAGACCACAATACTCGTAAATTAAACGTGCAAGAACAAGCTTCTTTCTTTTCTAATTTATATGTATATGGAAGTAGAATTAGAAGGTCCTCATAAGAATCATATCAGTGATCTGGAAATAAAACAAGTACCAAACAATTCATCATTGGGTCCTAAGCTCCTAATTATTGAAACCTAATTGTGCCATGCATGTACATCGATTTATTTCCAGCCTCAAACTTATTATTACATGTCTTAAACCTAATTTATATTTATGGTTAATATATCTATCAATAAATTATAATAATAATAATAGGAATAATTAATTAGATTATTAAGGAAACAACTAAGGTGGTATATATAAGAAAACGTGGCTCTTCATCTTTTGCATTTTTTTTTCTTTTTCGTCTTTAAAAATTAATTGGGACAATACTAATGTTGTATAATAATTCCGCATGGGTAGGACGATGAATTGAAATATTAATTAGTCCATAATGATATTCATGTGTTGATGATGCATGCATGGTAGGTTTCATTGGAGTACCGACACCTACCACACGTGTCAGATGCAAGTGTGTTCTTTGACTTGACCGCTCAAGTATGGCCTCACCTCACAAATCACAAAGTGAGTGAGTGACCAACCATTATTGCCCTACCTTAACTTATTAGGGCTTCAAAAATCTCAATCACTTTTAATTGATTTTCGGATACATATAAATACAGATAAAGATATACTAACTAGCCAGTTAGTTGATGCTAAGGTAGCCAGTTCATCATATCATTAATTAATTACTCAGTTTCTCCAGGAAAATTCACATATTAAGGATTTTTTTTTTTTTTACAAACATTGAATCGCTTTTGGTGAATCTTTCTTTTCAAACCACCAATAATGAAAGACCTAGTTTCTAGCTACTTGACAATTGATGGGAAAATTGTTTCGTTTATTCATGTGCTTTACAAATCTAAATTAAATCTAAGGTATCAAGGTTGTTTTTCCTGATAATAATTATAATATATAACCACATCATCATCATCATCATCATCCACATTCATATCAAATACATCCCAGTCCGATAATCTGGTTTTGCTAAATACAGCATGGCTGTCGCTGTCATTATTAACTAAGAGATGAGAGACACTTTGCTCTTATTTATTGATAACTTTACAAAATACACCACCGTACAATCACGCATTTATTCTTCTTCTTTTTTCTTGTCCTTTTTTATTATTATCACTTTTTTTTTTATATCTGTTCAACAAAACTATTAAGTAATTTTTTAGGCATTGTTTTGTTATTGATGCAAGCAATGACCGAGCCACATAATAAGAAACGGAGCAAATGATCTCTCTAGTTTTATTTTTTTACATTTAAATTATATGTAAATTTTAGTTTAGTCTTTTTCAAAATTTTATTTTAATTTTATTTT
>NC_029787.2:122502713-122503135 GCF_000816755.2 Arachis ipaensis
AAGAAATTTTAATTAATTAAAGATTAGTTTTTGTACGTTTTTCTCATAAAAAATATATAAATTTTAATATATAACACAAAAATATTGATAAAAATTTTTAAAAAATGTCTAAAATATTGATACCCAACTAATGAAATACACACCGCACAAATTTTTTTTTATAAATATTAGTGTAAAATATAAAACTTTTTGTGCACAGCACAAAAAATAAATTTTAAAAGATCACATGTTAGAATATTAACACCCAATTAATAAAATATGTATATTTTATAAATTTTGGTGCACAATAAATATTTTTTATAAAACTACATATATAGAACATTGATATCTAATCAACAAAATACGTATAACATATAAATTTTTAATCGACTACATGTCCAAAACATGAATTCATCTAACTAATACGTTAATACATTTATAGC
>NC_029787.2:122503188-122508201 GCF_000816755.2 Arachis ipaensis
TTTGTGCCATATATATCAATATGTATTTTTGAACTCTCTAATAAAAAAATTTATGCTAAAGAAGCACAAAGAAATAAAAGCATATGACATACGTATGCATTTTTTTTGTCTTTTGCTGAATTTGTGATAACTTGATTACACTTAATTACTAAAACACTCGTACATGTAATATCATCGGTTTCTTTTAACGAGAGACTGCACATACTATATTTAAAAAGTGATATTATTTAAATAGAATAATAATAATATATGGTTTAATAATAGTATACAATTTTCTAAGCAATACTACTAAAATTATTATCTTTCCTTTTCAGTTTTAGTTTTTACACTGATATCTTACCAAGCTGCTTAATTACTTAATTATGTTATTTTTTGTTTGATTTATAATTATCTTCTCATTTTACCTTTTTTTTTTCCTTTTCATCATAAGAGACTTTAAAATGACCTTGGATAGAACGTCAGGAACGAATTGCACTAAACTACAAAGTTGATCTGAATACATGATTGAAAACGAAATAATACACTTTCATTATCTCACTTTTACGATTTTACTATTTGATCTGAAATTCTGAATCAACAACTGTGGGCGCAAAATAATTAAACAAAATGAGTGTGATTAGAATAACTAAAAACATGAAAATTATTAACTATATATTGGTTGAAATTATCAATCACTTAAAGCGGTGTGTCGTATAGAGCACAATCAAGAGTCATATATTATAAAAGTAATTAAAGATAGACATATTCTTGATTCCTCTACCACCTATTATAAAAGCGAAGTATTCCTCGTCATTAAAAGAAAAAAAAAAGAAGAAGAAAGGTGAAGTATTGATTGTTACTCTAGTATATGTTTGCGTGTAAAAGCCAGAAATACGGAAGCATAAAACTAATGACAAGATCCACACCAGAAATAAATCTGTTTCATAGATATAAAACAACAATAATAAATAAACAAATATTTTCAAAATAAATGTGTTTGGTTAATTAAGATTTAGGAAGAAGAAGAAACAGAGGTAGCGAAGCAGGGTTGTCACTTGTCAGGAGTGGCTGTTGGGTTGTAACTTGTGAGCCGTTGGATGGATACCAAACTGCCCAATGCCGCATCCACATCCATTGATCTTCAGAATCCCCTTCACATGGATCTTTGTCTCTACTCTCAACACTGTTATCATTCATTCTTTATTTTAATTGCATTTCTATACTACCTTTTGTTACTGTCCTTTTCTCATTTAGCAATCAAGGTTAATAAACATTTCATTTCTACCAAAACCAAAATTAAATGCACACAAAGTCTCTCTTATAATATTTCAATTTTTCAAAAATTTTGGATATTTTTTTATTTATTATCCACATGGTATTCTGAAAAAAAAAAGAAGGCCATAATGCTATTCATGTAGTTATTTTATTTCCCATACACACAATATATTTCTAAGTTTTTCAAAAGAAAAAAAATGTTTTTTTTTGCTATCTCTCACTTTCAGAGTTTCAGAACTTGGATGTAATGATAATAGTAATAATAATAATAATTAGATAATGAGTAGGTCTATATTTTCTTGATTAGTCCCAATAGGATGACCCACCATGGTTAGCTACTAAATAATGGCCTAAAGATGTTGCCTTTGTAGTTTCCCAGTCTTCTTCACTCTCTCTCTCTCTCTCTTACTCTATCCTGCAATACATTTTTTACAATCTTTCTTTATTTCATCACCTTCTCCCACTCTGCTGAATCAGAAATTGATAATGATGCAAATGCAATGTCACATTCCAAAAATTTTCTCCATTTAACAACTACTGTATATTATTATTATTTATAAGTTAGATTAGACACCCATACTCTCTCCTCTTCTTTTCTGTAGGTTGCTGCTAAGAAAATTCTCTCCAACCCCACAAGCAAAGCAGCTTTAACTTTATTCAGTTTTTTTAATTTCTTCTCTCTCCACTGGGTTTCTGTGCCACTTTGTTGTGGGATCTACTTCATCACAATGGGTTTCTCCCAAGGAACCTGCACTGATTCCAGTGACATTTCCATTGCCCCAAATGTTCCTCTTCCTCCTCCTTCCTCTTCCTCCTCCTCTCTACTTGCACATCACTACTGTGACCACAACAACCTCAAATTCAGAACCTTCCTCGGAAAAATGATTTGGGATTTTGGTTTTGCATGTCTTTCCAGCCCTTCTTCTCCTCCTCCTTCTTCTTCTTCTTCGAGTAGGAGGAGGAATAGCTGCAAAGATGATGAATGCAGCAACAAGAAGGGTAATTTGGAGCACAACAAGGCTTGGCTTCTTGCTGAGTCTGGTGGCTGTGGAGCTGAACTGTTGAACAATGCAGAGCCTCAATCGGTTCACTCTTCTTTCAGGTTCAGCTTCTGTTCTCAGGTTGAGTTGGAGTCCCTCAACATGAGTTCTTCAAGTGCTGCAACGGTTCTCATGGTGAATTTGGACAATGGTGTCAGTGAATCACGCGCCAGAGAGATCAAGTGGAGGAGGATTGAGTCTTTGGAGAAGAGCATTTCCCCAGTTGCACACTCTTTGATCAGATTCACCTATGCTGAAATACTCTCTGCTACCCGCAATTTCTCCAAAGGTGACTTTTCCCCCCTCTTGCCTTCTATATGGATTTAAAAGTTGAGATTTTTATTATAAAAATAATATTTTTAAGTTTCTAATGACACTGAATGTATGAAGAGATTAGAAACTTTTCAAACTCGTTAGCAAAACCCTTTTTGTATTGCTGGTGTTGTGTTATTGTTTTGGTTGAAGTTGGTTTCTTTTTGTGTGTTAGAGATCATGATTAGTTCTTTGTGTTTGTGTTGGTTAGGTAGAGTATTGGGGAGAGGGGCGTTGAGCTGTGTTTTCAGAGGGAGAGTTGGGATTTTGAGAACTGTGGTGGCTATAAAACGCTTGGACAAGGAAGATAAGGAGTCTGCAAAGGCATTTTGTAGAGAATTGATGATTGCAAGTTCCCTTCATAGCCCAAACGTCGTTCCCCTTGTTGGTTTTTGTATTGACCCGGAGGAGGGTTTGTTCTTGGTGTACAAGTATGTCTCAGGTGGCAGCTTGGAGCGGCACTTGCATGGTGGGTACTCATTTATCTGATTATTGTATTTTCAGTGAGGCTTTGGTTTGAAGTCAATGAATTTGACTGATTATAACAAGGCTTATTCTACAGGGAGGAAGAAGGGTGGGAAGGGTAGTTCACCCCTTCCATGGTCTGTGAGGTACAAAGTTGCAATTGGGATTGCAGAGGCTGTGGCTTATCTGCATAATGGAACTGAAAGATGTGTTGTTCACAGAGACATTAAGCCCTCTAATATTCTGCTTTCTTCTAAGAAGACTCCCAAGGTGAGTTTTGTTGTGAATTGATCGGATGATATGAAACAATGTCTTAATTGGCCTTGCAAGTCATGTTGATTGTTTTTGTTGGATTGTAGTTATGTGATTTCGGGTTAGCTACTTGGACTACGGCGCCTTCAATTCCTTTCCTTTGCAAAACTGTCAAAGGAACATTTGGGTACGATCATATTCCCTCGATTCCCTTCAAATTGAATATGCAGAACTTCGGAATTTTTGGCATCATTAGTTTTCATGCTCAAATCACTGAAGTTAAATATACTATATCAACATTTTTCTACCAGATATTTGGCTCCTGAGTATTTCCAACATGGGAAAGTATCAGATAAGACTGATGTTTATGCTTTTGGAGTTGTTCTATTGGAACTTATAACTGGTCGGAAACCAATTGAAGCAAAAAGGTCTCAGGGGGAGGAGAACTTGGTCCTTTGGGTGAGTTAAAACACTTTAATTCTTGCACAGTTTTGCCATAACTCCTGACTGATGATGGTTTTCTTTTTGGATTGAGATTTTGATAACAACAAACATTTTAAGCATAACTTGCTCCTTTCTAATAGTACATTAACTTTGAAGAAAGCAGTAATATCAATTTCACCTTGTCTTTATCACAGAAGACACTATGATAGCCTAGTTGTATGCTTCTCTTACGAATCAAATCAAAACAAAACTGAAAATTGTTCAATTTTCTGGTTCATTTTCAAATGGACATTCCCTTATTGACAAACATCAAATTTGACATACATTTGCAGGCTAAGCCTTTTCTACAGAAAGGGAAAGGAGCCATTGACGAGCTGCTTGATCCTCAACTCAAATGCAGTTTGAGATTCTCAAATCAAATCGCTCGGATGATCGAAGCAGCAGCCGCTTCTGTCACAAACGAGGAATCTCGGCGACCCGGCATACACGAGATTATCGCCATACTGAAAGGTGAAGAAGAACCTCTTTTCTCTAAAAGAAAGAAGTCTGGTTTTCTCGGGAATGGATGTGTGATTGATTGTTATTCTCAGCTAGAACAAACAAATAATGAGATGAAAAGTCACTTGGCTTTGGCAATGCTAGGAGTTTCTGAGTTTGAGGATGAGGATTATCTCTATGGTCGTTAAAAACATGATAACTACCTCAAAACAATTCACTTTTTGCCATGATTCTTACTTTTCTGACTAGAGTATTAAAGATATATATATATATCTAAGCGTGTTGAAATTGTAAATAGAACTAGGGGCTAAGACAAAGATTGGTTTGTCTGTAGATATCTTCCCTTTGTGTTCATTGTTTGTGCTTCATGTTGTAAAACAATATCTTTTATTCTTACAAGTTACCGCCGCACAAAGTTTAGGTTGGATTGGAGAATAGAAAACTTTCATTTTGAAGTTCTCAGTGGGTAAACATCAAAGTAACATATTGAACAACATTCATAGAACTATTTGTTCTTACACTAATGGATTCATTTTGGAACATGTGCAATATCATCATCATTATTATTTTAGTAAAGCACATGTAGTTTCATGCATAGCTTCGTAAGTTTATTGTCGTTTTCTTTTTTCTTATGATCCTATATGATCGGCCCTCCCTATTATTTATGTCATTATATGGACATTATCCTATGTCAACAAGATGTATCATGTCTACTTGTGTAGGTACATCACAAGATTTGTTGTTTTAA
>NC_029787.2:122508283-122515730 GCF_000816755.2 Arachis ipaensis
CTTTCTCCTCCCTCTCTCTCTCTCCCCTCCTCTTCTCTCTTTGGAGATTATTAGAGCATCTCAACATCTAGTCACATACCCTTTATGTGTAGGATAAGGTCCTTTGTTTTATAATAATGCAAGTTGGACATACCAAAGACATGGAAAACAAAAAGCTAATCAATCACAAGACATAACCACATTATAAAACATAGAACATCAAACATTTTTCTCTAGTAATCGTTGATTACATAGCACAAAGATGTACACAACTATATTAAAAGGATGGAGAATGAACAATGAAGGCAAGGAATGAATTAGAAGATCTTGGCGACATCCCTGACTAGGCCACGGTTCTCTCTTGCAAACGCCGTGAATTCCTCGTATGAAATGAAGCCGTCGCCATCTGTGTCGAGCTCTTCCATCATCCGTTGCACTTCCTCTGGGGTCACCGATCCTAGTGTCTTGAGTGCTTCGCCGAGCTCCGAGGAAGAGATTTGACCATCACCATTGGCATCAAAATTCTTGAATATTTTTTCCCTGTCAGCTACATCTTGTGGATCATCGTCAGCCATTGTAGGATCTTCTTGTTCTTGTTTGGGTTGTATGAGTGAAAATGAGATTTGTTATGTTGTTTTCACACTGAAAATGGAGATTGGGAGGTGTAAATGTCTTGAGAGCTTGGCTTTTAAAGCATTTTGGTTGCCGTTAAGGTAAGGCCATCCTTTAGTATCGGGTGTTCACAAAATAACTAACTCACCAAAATAAGCTATGGTTTTAAAAAAAAGTACGGAATTTAAGCATGTGTTCATTAGGAGTAATGATTGGAAATGTTTTACCAAATTGAGGCAATTTTCTTATGTTAGATGTGGGCATGTGGCAGCTAAATCATATGCTTTATAATGTCTTAAGAAGTGATGCAGCCCTAAAGCTTCTAATAACTATATATTTAATAAGAGGGGGAACCAGGGAACAACACAATAGTGCTAAAGATTTTTTAGGCTAATTAGAAAGGACTGATATATGAAAACTGTAAAGTGAAAAGCTTTTCTCATATTAGAGATTACTGATATACTGATATCAAATGCGAAGTTATAAAAAAAGAGAAGAGGCCGAATATAATATTGTTAAAAGGAAAACACCTCGATGAGAGAAAACATAATTTGCCCAAGAATCAGGATTGATACTATGTTGCTTACTTGGACCCCTAGGCAGTAGGCACTAATCATCCATAATCAAATGATCGCATAATTTATTAGATTTTAAGTTTCACGCTGATCTTCCACATCTAATGCTCCAGTTTAACATTGCAATAATAGTGTGAAAATGGTGAAAATGGTATAGGAGGAGTAAAACCTAACAGGGTTTGCATTTCTCATTTCAATAACTTAATTAAGCATTTTAAAATTTCAGGGGACCAAAAATTGATGCCCACCTGCAATTTCAAGAACTAAATTGGATATTTACTCGTGTAATCTTCTATGATTTATACCATAATATGACAACTAATAAAAGATTATTGCAACAAAAAAGGAGAAAAAAGAAAATTTCCTGCTGTGCGATATTGCAAATTTGGCAATGAACCTTGCATGTGTATTTCATCACCAATAAGGCAGTAACCAACACACTTACACCCTTGAAAAACGAACCTAATTCTAAATCTCAGCATACCAACTAATAGAAAACTATAACCGAACTACTTTCTTGAGATCCTGTGGCTATTCACAAAATTCTATGGTCACAAGTAGGATATCAACTTGTTTCCATTTGTTCCCCACCTTCCTCAACATTTGATTTTGTTGCTTCAGCACCATTGGCATCTTCAGGGGGTGGTGGCAATGTTCTCTTCACAATCTCAACTATTTCTGTGAGCTCTTCATCCGAAAAACGAGTATCACAACACTCTATGATCTATGTAACAAAAGCAAAGCACACCAAAACTCTAATTAGAACTACTCAAATAAATGCTAAACACAAGTAAAGATAGACAACAAACTCAAAAGCATATCACCGAGTTCATCGATTGTCAATATCAAACATAAAAATAACATAACATGGCAGAGTGATTCTATGGCTTAATAATTCATGCACCATCATAATTACTTTTCTCATTTCAAAACAAACGCAACCAATCAAGAATTGACATACCCCAAATTCACATTGAACAAGGAACTTAGAAGACAAGGTTTTGTCATTTATGTTATAGGCTACAAGGACTCAGATATGGGTTCAAGGATGATTAATCACTTTTCCTTATGAGTTTCCGAATCATACTAAGATGAATTCAGAGCTAAGCATTTTCCATAGTATTTAGAAGTTATGTGATAATGTCAAGGTACCTATTAATTCTCAGAAATATTCTATTGCTTATATGTTAGTGTGTTACTGCTAACCAGTTTACTAAAGCGAAAGACAAGTATTAGTGGGTAAAAACTAAAAAGTTCGGAGCAAATATAACTTGTAAACATTATTGGCAACATACGGGAAAAATTTCGACTATGTTGGTGGGCCTGATGTTGATTATGTTGAGAATCTCAGCTTTTGCTAGATCATGGCTTTTAACACTTTCCAAGAACTCATTGATGCTCTCTCTTGTTTGATCACGAGCAGCAGTATCAATCAGATAATCATAAACCTGATGGAGATGCATCAGGGTCATAACTCATACACAGATAAAAAAATGTACTATAACCATCTATTGAAGTTACCGGAAATAAATAACTAAGGATATTTTCAGAAACTAACAGTGTCAAGTACAATTCAAACAAATCTATTCATGTGGCGATATAAATTCATTGCATATCCAAATTAAATCGGGTTTTTAATACCTTGTATTCAGACTGGGCTACTTTGGCAAGAACCCTAGTAGGATCTTTGGAAGCTCCTTTAGCTCGTAAGAAATCAAGCACCTCGAAGTTGGTGAGGGCACCATTATTTGCCTCTAAGCTATCATCAACAAAATTGTTATCAGAGCATTAACCGAAATCCCTGCTAGAGAGTCAAAGCTTCAATTGAAAGAATATATAATTTTGGGGGGAAAACATTTTAAAAAAAGTTATAGACTTACATTTTCATCTTTGAGAGAGCAGAGAGCGAGAGCAACGGTGACAAATGCTACTGAATCAGCGGGGAAACACTTCAAAATGAAAATAAAAAAAGGAATGAAAACAGAACCGCAAAGGGAAATTGGTCGCGGCACCGCCCTCTGCCTTATGCAGCCGCCGCCTCAGTCGTCGGAGTCGCCGCTCACGCTGCGTCGTTGGTTATGTTTCGCTATCGCGTTCTTCATTTTTTCTGGTACAGATATGGGCCTAAGTTAACTAAGTTTGGGCTGAGTTCAATGGATAATACTATTGGGCCTTAATTCCTTCTGAAAATTACTGCGATATTTTAGGATTTGGAATACAATTAATAAATACTGAACGGCCTTAATCTTGGTACTGAACGGGTTGGTTGTAATTTGGGAGCCCCAAGGTTTCTTCGGTTCTGGCTGGTGGGCTTAGGCCTGCTAACCAGACCATGACCAAAGATTGAAGTGCAGAAGTTACAACAAAAACAAAAAGTCGACTAGCGAGATACTAATCTTACTCATTCTTTATACCAACAAAAACATCTGATTGTACACCAAAAAAAAAAAAAAAATCTGATTCTTGTACTTTATGCCTTTGTGAGTAACGAAATTCAACTATTTCCTTAAGAAAAAGGGATACTGCCATGGGACTATTGTTTTCTATAAAGAATATTTTTAATGCTGTGGAATTAGAATGTTTTAGTATCAATTTTAAAAAAAAATAATATCCCAAATCAGTTTCTAAAAAATTTAGTTGGTGTATCTTAGTATTCAGAAAATTTTTATTATTAAATTAATTTGCAAATTTTTATTTTGTTAGACCAATTGATTTGTTTATAGAAAAATAATCTAAAAAAAATTTAAAATTTTTATGAACGGTTATATCTTTATTAAATAAAAATAGGAGCTGATTTATATATTATTTTATTAAAATTTGACGTAAAAATTAATATGTCTAATAAATAAAAAATGAAAGATATTGTTCTTGGTCAAGAATTTTAGAATGCCACAAGTCTAGTAACTCACATTTAGGTACATTCAGATTTAGCTAGCTACACTGATGCAAGAATGCAAGGTGAATTGAAATGGGAGGAAGAAGTCACATGACATGATGCAAAGTGTCGTTTTTTAATGTTGGTGTTACCTTTTCAGTAGTATTTTTTAGCAATATAAAATTTGATGTATTTTTTTTTTATAGAGATCATAAATTTCATTTGTGATTTTCAATTTTTTTTTAAATATGAAAATCTGAGGATTAGATTTAATTTTTGTATTTTAATTTTTTTTAAATATGTAAATCTAACTCTCAGATTTATATTTTAGTATTAATTTTTTTAAAAATACTTAAATCGAATCCTCTCATTTACGTTACAATAAAAAAATTATTTCAATACAAATCGGATCCATTAATTTGTTTTCCATACTTTTAGCTCACGTCGCTAAAAATACATTTTAAATTAAAAAAAAAAAAACTCTTTGATATTGGATTAAAACACACCAGTTAGAAGGATAACACAACACTTTTTGTCCATTACTAAAAAAATCAGCCATAAAGTGTTGCACATTGCAGATTATTCTATGGCTACATTGGCAACCTAAACACACTTGAAGCCATTCTTCAATGTTGGAGCAAATAAATTATCTAGATGTAGTTGTTAAGCAGCACAAGAAGTGGTTGGTACAAAGTTTTGAACCATTTCATCTTCTTGATTGATCCCTTCCGCATTAACTACCTCACGCATTGCTGCGGCATTAAGAACACATGCCTTCACCTCTTGGAACCTCTCTTCCGACAGCGAAACCTCAGCCAGGAGTTTCCATGCGTATGCTTCAGAAGCTTGGTCAAAATCAACCTTCCTCTTAAGCACTATGTGTCCACTTATCTCCCACACTGCTGGATTCACTTGTGCTTGTAGGATTTCTTGGCTAACTTCTCCGAGTGCTTGCCTCTCCGCAAAGCACTGTCTCATACAAATTAAACAAGTTATATATTGCTAGGAAGAGTAACAACAAAGTTTGAGAGATTGTTATACAATAGTTCCTTAATTTAAGTGTTAGCATAGTTACTTTTAAAGGAACTACGAAATATAAATATATAATTTGCTTCAAAACCAAATCTAATTAGATCAATGGAAACAGATAGATAGAATTTTCACCTGAGGGAACAGATATATCTTGTTACCACAATCAGAGATGAGAACATTGAAGGGGATGTTGTTTTTCTGAAGGAAAACAAGAGAGTTTGCAACGGTATCAGAAAGATCACGTATGGTGTTCCCACCCTCGAAAACAAGTCCTCGAACCGGATAGTCCAAGAGCTGAGATACAGAGAGTCCTTGCGGACATTGATGCCCCTTATTTTCTACAGTTTTGATTTTCTGTCTTTTCGCCTTCTCAACTGGGAAGGGTGCTGCCAAGTAATAAGCCTGCAGCAGAGTTAGTTTTTTTTAGTTGTTACCCTATTTATGAATCCAGAAAATTCTTGCATATTTAATATACTTGGAAGTGGAGATGATTGATGGTGGCAAATGCACCCAGACTATTGTAACCCAATCTGAAGAATGGATCAGCAGCTTCTTTAGCCATGTGCATTGCAAGTCGGAGGCTTTCATGATCGATCCTCTGAGGAAAGCAATCCAGGACACGAGGGATCAAAAGAACATGTCCATACTCAATAGGACTCACCTAATAACATCAAAGTCAATATCAACCTTCATATCCATATATGAAAACTTTCTTATATGAGTTTAGTTTAATAAACTAACATTGATTGCAACCACATTGGGAGATGGTGATGGCATGTTTTCAACAGATTCATTGGCCAAGAAATGGCTTCTGTGGTCAACGCTGTGGTCAAAGAGGAAGAGCACCTCCTCCTGTCCAATTTTCTTGAAATTGAACTTGTTTTCATCGAAGGGCTGAAGGACTTGGTCGACTCGGAACTCGGTGGGACGCTTCTTGAGGTGGCGGCCTTCGTTGAGCTGCGCTATGAAGCCGTGGTGGCCGGGGATGATCTTGGTCTGGCAATCGGTGACGTCGTACCTGAAGAGGCCGCGGTTCATTCTGTCCTGCCACTGTCCAAGGAGCAAGTTGTGAAGGAATGATATTTCAGAAACTCCCTCACATGATTCTACCAAACCAACATCCCCGTCTTTCTTGAACAAGTAAATTGGAAGCTTCGAAACTGATTTGATCATATCACCAAAAACAAAAACAGCAGGTATTTTAATTGCATAATAATAATGATGTATGAGGCAAGAATGATTTTGTTCTAGCTAAACGATGATAGAAGCATGCATGCATGAAGTTTATATTATTAAAAATAAAGAAACAAACCAGGTAGGCAACATGAACCAAGGCAATTGCGGCCACAACCAAAGGAAGGCTTATTATCAGAATGATCGTCTTCCTGATAATTGGAAACAACAGTAGCAACCCTCTTAATGGTCAACATGTTTAATTAGCACAGGAAGCAAGGAAGAGCTAGTCCCTTGCCACCGTGCTGAAAACAACGACAACCACCACCACAATAATTAAGATGAATATGGTGGTGGAGGGTCTCAATGCAAACTCTCAAGAAATCTCTAAAGTTGAATGAATGTGGGTAATTGGTAAGGTTTTGTTTTTTGTTTGAGTTTTAGTGTTGCCCCTAAAAGATGGCCTGGTTTCTCGTTTTGTGTGCCACTTCCACAATCCACAAATCAAACTATTGAAAGAGTTTCAATAGCATCCAGAACACGATATTTCATTTGTTTTAACCGTTTATCTAACTTATCAAAAATATATATAACATATATTAATTAAAATTAACATTAAAATAATTGAAATATCGGTATTTTTCGATACACTTGAAACTATTATATACGTTATTAGTTATTTATTACGTCGGCTCCACACTTATCCTTTACGTCATCATTTTCTGTTGACAGTTAATTAGTTGCAATGTTTTAGAAATCTTTTTTCTTTTATCAATTCCATCTTTTCAGATACTTTCTCTTATTAACATCCATTTTCATAAGCTTATTCTTTCTGTTTTTACAATCCTATCTTCTTCTTTTGTAGACTACCTTTTTCCCTTCAAATATTGTGTTCGATATTTTTTCAAACGATTTATATCTAAAATATTTTTTAAGCAAATAATCAACATTATTACCCTCTCATTTTAAACTCCATTAATATAATATAGATGATGAATATTTTCTTAGACTTTATTTTTTTCAATTTAGTAGATAAAATCTGCTCTCATATAAATATAATAGTCTGATGATAATAACTTAGAATGGGAGAAAAGATCGTAAGTGCACTATTGAATCTAATTAAGTTACCTTTGTTTTTTTCTATTTTAATTAATTTTTATTGATTTTTGGATTTTGTTACTTAAATAAAATAAGTATATAA
>NC_029787.2:122515800-122517247 GCF_000816755.2 Arachis ipaensis
TTCTGGTTCTTATTTAATTTATTTTATTTAAGTAAAAAGGTTTTGATTTTTTTTAACTCTTTTAAAATTTATTCACAATGATAATATTATAAGATTTTGTTACATGTATATCATCAGCATATTTCATTAGTAATTTTTTATAGAGTATCGTTGAATCATTTAAAGCTAAATTCTACTCTACCCTTCCTATAATAATATGTACATTATCCTCTGTGACATGTCACTCTCTAATTGGTGATTATGTTAACTATGGTTAAACTATTAGTAATTAAATTATAACCTAAAGTGGGTAATTGTATAATTTACTAAACTATTAAAAATCTTATTTTTATTTCTTCCCTAAATCATGCTCCCAAAAAATGAATCCTTGCTTTTCAATTGATGTTATATCAAAGACATGTTGTGGCTTTGCAGAATCAACTAGCCAAGATCGTGAAGACTTCTTGCAAATGATGATCCTTAGAAAGAAAATTTCAATATGGTTTGAGCATCAGGAAGAAGATGACGGAGTATCAGTATCATTCCCCCAAAATTGCTCTTCAATTGAAACCATCGCACTTGCTCTCTGTTTCCTAATTGAAATTGAAAAATATATTGACGCAGTACAGCCATTGGTGATCTGCAACGGTGAAGAATTCATTAATATCAAATAAAATTATTAATATTTAATTACAAAATTACCGTATTTTAGTTAAGATATTAACTCTTATTGAGTTAAATTAACTCAAACTAAAACTAAACATCCAATTAAAACATGCCACGTCACAAGGAATAATTTACATGTTGATTTAGAGGTGTTGGATAGAACTCACCTCATTTAAAACGTTTGTGGCATAAATAAAACAAAGGAAAAAAAAAGTTAGGGACAACCTTAATATATACTCTAGACATTTGGACAAAAAATGATACTAACTTTTTTTAAGAAAGCATGAGATAACAACATTTTGTCTGAACCATGTAAATAATAGGTTAAAAAAAGTTAATTTCAATTTTAAAAATTAAATTTTGAATTAATTAAGTTTAATTATAATTTTAAATTTTTTTTATATTTTNNTTTTGTAATTGCTCCCTTACAATTCTGTGTCACCACCATCGCTGCTGTATTATGACCCTGGCGTCCTGCAGCTGCTGTCGCGTTACTTATTTTTTATCAACTAAGTCGAATGTTTATTTTATTATGCATGAAGATGGTTCTTTTCATTTTAAAGTGGATGTTTATTTGGGTATATTTCCGTAGCAGATAGTTCTTTCACTAAGATGTGGATGTTTATTTGGGTCATACCATTTGGGTGAATGAAGCAAAACGGCATGCGATGAAAGTGGCAAAGACACGATGCAGTGGTGTGGAAGCAAGGACAGAGGTGCAGTTTTAGAACAGCAGCGGAACAAGACCTCTGGCTTGGCAACGGTGCGATGTCAAAGAAGGGAGAAAAAGGCATGCAAACGA
>NC_029787.2:122517307-122517699 GCF_000816755.2 Arachis ipaensis
GCACGATGTATATATAGGAGAAGAAGGTGCAACGGCAGCGTCAAGAGTAGAGGGCGCAACGCAGGGAAGAAGAAGGTGCAGCGGCGACGTCGATTGTAGAAAATACAGGACGGCGCGACGCATGGGAAAAGAAAGTGTAGTGGTGGTACGGCGCGCTACTTCTTCAGACGGTGGTGACGGCGGTAGGATGCGTTAGTGACGGCACTGACAGGGAAGAGGAGTGAAACAGTTGCGATAAAAGGAGAGTAAGGAAGAAGGCAAGAAACTAGAATTGGTGGATAAATAAAATGAAATGTTTTTTGTTTTAGTGGATTTAAAGTACATTGTTCACATTGTTCGAGTTTCCTCTTTCTATATCTAAATATTACATTTTGATAAATTTTAATATTAAA
>NC_029787.2:122517732-122518663 GCF_000816755.2 Arachis ipaensis
AACGATTAAAAAAAATGTATTTTAAATTTATAATACTAAAAAAAACATAATTAAATAATTATATAAAATATTTTATATTATACATTAAAATTAAGATTTTCTAAGGCTGTAAAATTGAAATATGATTAGTTTAATGGCTAATATTCAAAAATAAGAAGAAACTGATTGCCTGAATTACTAAAATATGAAATCATAGCATTTTGTTGGGGGCAAAAAGTATTATTTTGTTAGGGCAAAAAGCAACATTTTGTAGAAAAACGAAATGTTTATTGTAGGTAATAAAGATCAAAATGTTTTCGGTAGGTAATGAATATCGAAGTTTAAAGCAGAAAACATTCTTAAGGAGTTGAGAGGAAGAAGAAAGAAACACTGAGTAAGAATAGTTATTTTTTTTTTTTGTGATAACTGAATTTGCATTATCATAATTGCTATTCAAGGTGCAAATATTTTTCAATTATATATATTATGTTGGTTTTTTAAGAATTTGGAGGGAAAAAAAATTAGAACAGTTAGTAAAGCATTTGAAGATGAGTTATTTATTTTTAGTTTATCTTTTTGTGATGAATGATTATAATTTATTCAAACAGATATTTTATTTTTGTGATGTGTAAAGTTGTACAAATATTTTAGTTAAATTATTTAAATTTAAAACTTTATTTCTTAATGGCTGCATGAGAGACACATGTATGTGACAAACTGACAACAAAAAAAGAAGATTTGGAGAAGGAGCCAAATAAAAGAAAAAATACAAAACAAAAAAACGTCACATTCAACTCATTAAAATTTTAATGTGTTTAATTAATAGATCTATTTTCTTATAAATTTTTTATTTTTTCTTATTTTTCATGTGAAATTAATTTTATATTTCTCTCACACTTAGAATTAGTTTACTAAATTTTTTTGAACAAATAAGTGTTTGTGCTTTTTAAAA
>NC_029787.2:122518983-122522703 GCF_000816755.2 Arachis ipaensis
TATGACTTTTAAAAAATAAAAATTTTATCAAACCATCCCTTATAACCTTAATCCTTTTTACTTCTAATGAAATAGAGTATTTCACCACCAACGAAATACCTTTTTGCTCCAACGAAAAAAGTGTGCCCATATTCATATATTACACCCAGCTGAACTACTTTTGTGTCAAATACCATAAGAGGTTTTATATTAAAAATAGTTAGTGAAATTCTAAATGTATTCAATAATATACATTATGGACTATTAAAGGATCAATTTTTTTAACTAATAATCAGTTAATAAAAAAATTAAGGGTTCATCTAGTGTACAGATTTACAGATTTTTGTTTTTATTTGGCTGTTTATTGATTTAAAAGCGTATCACTAAAAGTGTTGCTTAAAAAGAAAGTGTTACCCTTAATCGTTAACTTGGCTCTGATACCAATTTTACTCTTCATATTTTACTTCGAATAAGTTTGTATAATTTGCAAATTCATAAAAAATGTTGACCATTTCTACTATTACTAGTATTTATAATTCTGATTTTATTTTTATAGTTTTTCAATCTTGTTTTAGTTTATAATATTCTTTTTTATAAGGATTATTGTATATAAAATCTTTTATCTGTTTGTCTTTTTCTTTAATATAATTTCTCAAATTTTCAAAAACTTCTTTTATTTCTACACTTTCTGTTATTTCTAAATATCTTTTTAATTTTTCAACCTCATTCTCCATTTTTTCTTTCAACAGCTTTAATTCTTTTAAGTCATAATATGGTTTTTCAGGCATTTATAAATTTTTTAAGTTTAACTCCAACTTGTTTATATTTATTCTTATTTCTATCCTTTTTATTATAAGGTCATCAATTTCGATCTGAAGATTATTTAATTCCCTTTTATACTCTTTTATTTTACTTTTTAATTTTTTCGCTCTTTTTCTTTTTATTTTATTTTCTAGTCTTTCAATCTTTGTATGCTTCATTATTTATTTTAGAATTTCTGCAAATTCTATCATCGCTTCATCGCTATTTTCTAGAGATTCTATTAATTTTTTTAACTCTTCAACTTCTCTTTTTAACTTGTCATAGATTATTTTTAGAGCTTCAAATGCTCTTTGATTTATTTCAGAAAACTGCAAATAATTCAAACGATTTTCTCTTTCAAAGAGCTCTTGTTTCTTATCTTGATAAGTTACATATATTTCTTCTTTATTTATTGTCATAATTTAATATTTAGGGTTTCATTTAATTTTTCGACCTTTTTTGTTAATTCTTTTATTTCAGAATTTTCTTCTTTAATCTTTAACTTAGATAAACTTAAAGGGCTATTAATTTTGGATTCTCTTGTTTGAAAATTTGATGAAACCAATTTTTCTGATGGTTCTTTTAATAATAGAACTGAGTTTTTAATAGCTTTATATTTTGGTATTTCTGTTTTTACAATTTTCTGAAATAATTCATCGACATAAATTCTTTCTCTGTTTCTAAATACTATACTATATTAAGACTTGTATAGTACTAATATGAATCCATCCAATTTTAGATCTTTTTTGTTGATCCTTAATTTTCTCAATCTGTTTACCTAATTCTTCATTATTTATCAAAGCTATTTCAAGTTCTCCATTGGCAGATTTTATCTTTATAAGAGCTTCAAGTTGAATTTTTTCATAGTATATTATATTTTTTCTATTAAAAACTTCTTTTAAAAGATTTTGTTTATTAAAATTTTCATTTGATTTGAGATTTAATTCTGTTTTTAGAACAGTCTGCTTTTCATTATCTAATAAAGCAGTTAATCTATAATAATCAAATTCTTCTGTTAATTCTAAACTTTCTAAATAATTCATAATTGAAAGACTAGAATGAAGATGTACCTTTCTGGAGAACAACTTCCTTTATTTAATATATTTTACATAAGGGATTTTTATCTCCAGAGGGGAGATTGTAGATACTAACTCCAGAGGGGAGTTTAGAACTATTTTTCCCTAAGGGAATTCTTCCTCAGACTATAAAATCGCCTCGGCAGCTTCCTCCTTGCTCTCCTAGCATATGAGTACTCTTAGCCTCCTGCTTCCTATTGTCTGATGCTTCTACAATTGCCTAAGCAACCTATTTATAATAGTTGGGTTTGATGGACAATTCCCATCCTTACCCTTCTTATGACGTCATTGCTTACGTCATTGTTTGTTCTTTTGCACCAGCTACATTGTTGGTGCTCTATGACCTAAGTGCTTACGTCACTATGCAATAATGTTGAGAGATGCTTCAGATGCACTGTCCTCCTCTTTTATCATGTGACCCTCAGATGCATTGTATCCTTCTTTCATCATGTGAGTTGATTCCGTTTCATTATTGCTTTCTTCAGATAACTCTGAGACGCATAGCTGGCACTTGTGGTCTTCTCTGTCTTTTATTCACTAATAATTTTTAGATCATTAAAAATTAAAATTGTATCAATTAATCCATATTGGAAAAATTGATAGGTGTCAGATGGGGAAGCATCTGGGAATATAACCAGCTTTGTTAGCTGTTCTTTGGCAATAGGATAATATCCCAAAATTGCCCTTTTTTCTTCAGTCCAATTTAGGACTATGTTAAGGGTTTCTCTGAGATTTGATCTACAGACCCTTTTCTTTTCCTTGATTTCAGCCCTTGTAGGAATGTTTCTTATTATCCCTGTTCTCTGGGTTTGAATTGGAACTTTATCTGCTCTTTTTAAGGTTTGCTCTGGATGGAGAGCTTCATATTTCCTGAAGGATTCCTTTGCCTCTTCCAGTGTTAGAAACCCTCCTTTATGAATTATCCTTGATTGATGTGTGAATGGTGCTGCTTTTTCCCAGGCATCATATACTCCTTTCATGGGGCCATTATATATTACATAATATTTTTTATCTTGGGTAGATTTTTTAATGATTTCAGCAATTGTTTTATTTTCAGAAATTTTTTCTTCACCTGATTTGTCCACCACGCTTAGCTGGCTGAACTCTGATGGTTTTGTTTGTTGTGTTGATTTAATTGTTTCGATGGCCTTCTTGAGAGATTGGATCTGTGTCCTTATTTGCTGACAATGCTTGCATTTTTCGAGTTCTTGCTCATATTTTTGAATTTCTTGATCTAATGCGTTGTAGACGAACTCCATTCTCTTGTTAATGTATCTGCAATAACATTTTTGTCGCCCTTAATATATTCAATTTTTATTGGATATTGTAACAAAAATAATTGCCATCTTACCAATCGTCCATGATTATAATCAACTTTTAAATTATATCGTATGAAACCTGTTAGGTAACTTGAATCTGTCCTTAATGTAAATTCTCTGGGTAGTAAATCAATTTTCCATTTCTTAAGAGATTTAATTGCTGCTAGAGTTTCCTTTTCATGAGTGGTATATCTCTGTTCTGTTGGAGTAAAAGTCCCTGAAATATACCTGCAAAGTAATTCCTTTGGGGAATCTTTAGAATCTAGTGATTCTTTTTCTTGTTCCAACCTTTTTATAGCTTTCTTAGCTTTTAGACATCCTGACCAGGTTATGTCTGAAGCATCTGTTTCTACTATTAAGTAGTCATTTTCTTCTGGAATATAAAGTTCTAGAAGTTTTTCACATAATTCTTTAATCCTTTGAATTTGCATACTATCTTTTTCATCCCATTTCCATTCGTTTTTAGTACTTATTTTTGGAAATAAGCTTTTAGTATATTCTGTTATATTCTTTAAGAATCCTTGATCAGAAATATAATTTATACA
>NC_029787.2:122528393-122530282 GCF_000816755.2 Arachis ipaensis
TTGATTTTTGATTTATTGAAGAATCGTGTGGAGTTTTTAAAACTATATATGTTAATTCTTGAATGAATGGATGATATAGCTTTAAAAAATTATTTCCTATGATAAAATCCATTCCAGAATCTAACATATATATAGATGGAACAATGAACCTATAATTTTGAATAAAAATTTCATCCATCTCTGCTTTTTGGTCAATTTTATGTATTGATTTGTTAGCTATTCTAACTCTTAATGGTTTCTTTAATTTTTTTCAATCAAGTTTTATATTTGAACTAGCAAAGCATTGTGTTGCTCCAGAATCTATGAAAGCATTTATAAACTTTTCTGTTATTTTTATAGTAATAAATGTAGCATTATTACTCAGTCTCTGAGTCTGTTTCCGAGACATATTCAAAAATATAGTCTAAGTTATCATCAGATTCCTCTAAAGGTTCCATGAAACAAGACTTAGCAATTTCTATTTGTTTAGTAAGATCCTTTTTATCCTTCTTTTTCGGAGATTCATTTGCATAGTGTCCTTCTTCTTGGCAATATCAACATTTACAATTTTCTTTTTTATTTGGGCAATGGTTATTTCTTTGTCTTTTGTTTTTATTATTTGGTTTTCTATTGATGTCATATAATCTCTTATAGTTCCTTTAGTATGAAACCCTATGTAATTCCAAATATCTCTTCCAGACAATTCACTAAGTTTTGGATTAGTAAATGCTTCTAATAAAAAGGAATTCAACCAATTTTCGAAAATTTCTTTTTCGTTCTTTTTACAGTCTAAATCGAGCATTCTTTCTCCTTCCATTTCCTGGATTTTAGGAACATATTTTGATGGTATTTTTGTATATTTTGAATCTTTATTTATAAAACCTTTTTTAAAAGCATAATTATTATCAAAACCTGTTTCCCATTTAAATTGAGATTGATTATCCTTAGATGTTCCAGCTTCATTTTTTACTTGTATTGGAATTGCTGGTTTTTCGTCACTTGAATAATCTAGGATGTGTTCTTCATTTTCTATATTTTCAGAATTTACTAATTCTTCTTCTATTTGAAAACCCTGTTCCATAATATTATTTTCTTGAGCCATTTTTAATTGTTTAAAAAGCATTGTAACTTCTTCTAATCTTTCCTCAATATTCATAATTTTAGTGGTGATTTTACTTTTAAATCTGTTATGTTGATTATATTTTGAAAATTTTCTTCTTTGGGATTCTCTTTTTCCTTATTTCTTTGAAATTTTATGGATACTAATATTTCTTCAATCCTATCTACTATAGAATTTAATTGTGGGTTAAAAGTATGGTAAAGATGTGGGGAATCATTTCCATGGTAACATTTTTTAGAAATTCCATATGAAAAATAACTTTTTTCAGGTTTTTGAAGTCCTTCAATAAAACTTATAGTAAAATAAAGATTTTGAGAAAAATTATTTTGTATTGATTTTAAGAATTCGGTGTCATTACAGTTAACATTAGTTAAAATCATTAATTTTTGATCTATTAATTTTGATAACTTAATTATTTCTTCTCTTAAATCTTCTAATTTACTTTTTTCCATTAGGTGACGCTATTCTTTGTGAAGAGCTACGGTTTTAAGTGAAAAGTGTGGCTTTGGAAAGTGTAGTTTAGTAAGCAAATCTTTAAATCTGTATGACTTTTGCTCTGTACCCTATAATTCAGTAAAAATTAAATATATTTTTTGAACCAATTAGAAAGAAAGTAAAAAAAGAGAGAGAATGAAAAAAATAAAATAAAATTGAGTTAATAATGGCATAAAAGATGTTAGCTCTTAAACTTTTTCGAAAAGATGATCTCGATCTTCCTATATGTAAATATTAAATATAGAAAACGGTTAAATAATAAATATACTTTATTTTATTAATAGATAATGGATAT
>NC_029787.2:122532562-122547473 GCF_000816755.2 Arachis ipaensis
TAGCTCTTAGCTCTTAAACTTTTTCGAAAAGATGATCTCGATCTTCCTATATGTAAATATTAAATATAGAAAACGGTTAAATAATAAGTATTTTATTATAAGAGACTGATAAGATAATATCTTCCCTATATAAACCCAGTTTGCAGTTTGCTACGATTACCATGTATAACATAACACTTCAATGTGCGTCAAATGCACGCAGCTTTGATTTCCTCTTTTGATTTATTTTGGGAATTAGACCATTTAGACACTATAATTAAAAAAACAACATAGCTATCAAACAAATATGAGCACATACACTAAGAGACTGATAAGATAATATCTTCCCTATATAAACCTACCTTCCAGTTTGCTACGATTACCATGTATAACATAACACTTCAATGTGCGTCAAATGCACGCAGCTTTGATTTCCTCTTTTGATTTTATCTGTATTTTGGGAATTCCTTAGGGCCACAATCAGTCATATATTGTCTTCGTATAAAATAATAACATATGTTGTTAAACATTTTGTTACAAATTAAGAATTAGTTAGTGGTTATTGAATCTATATAATACATAGTTATATATAAGTATAATTTTTGTTATAGAATAAACTATCATTTCTACCCACAAAAATTTTAAATGCTGACAAATCTACTCACAAAAAAAAGAAATTACCATTTATACCCATAAAAGATGGATTCTATATGACAAAATTATCCAAACGTTAAAAAATAACCTAAAAACTCCAAATTATCATTTTTCTAACCCTAATCTCAATACCCCTCTCGCAAATTTCAACCATCTCTTTATTCTTTTCATCAATTTTACCACCTCCTTCACCTCCTTCACCAACACCATCATCACCGCCACCGTCACCAACCGTCAGCCTCATCTTCCTCCTTCTCCACTGTCACAGTCATAAACTACAACAACTTCACTCTAACTTTTAATTTTACTTCTCATCATCGCTTCTCTAATCCCAAATCCTATCAACACTCTATTACCACCATTACCATCACCATCCTTCCTCCATCACTTTCAATACAATGTCAGAAGAAGAAGCACCTTTAGATGCTAAAAATTGAAACTTTGGCAAGATCGCTTGGTGGGTCGCATGTGAGTAACACATGAATCTTGCACATGATGGTGGTGATTTGGGAGAGTGAGAAACCGTGAGCTTTGAAGAAGAGATGACGAAATCTGGCTTGATGGAGTGTCAAAGAGAACGCGCTTGTGTGCTCTGAGAGCGTTTTCATGGAAGAAACCGCACTTAGTGGTGAGGTAAGAGATAGTGAAAGAGTAGTGGTTATCGAAATGGAGGTGGTTGAGAAGAGGAATGAGTGGTGGCATGTTTGTGATAGAAGAGGAAAAGAACGCAAGGCGTAGAGCAGATGAGCAGTTGAGTTGCAGGAAGCAAAGGTTGCAAGAAGCAAATGATCATCACTATCGTTATTGTTTATAGCTGTGGAGAAAGAGAAATGTGAGGTTGACGGTTGGTGACGGTGGAGATGGTGGTGGTGGTGGTGAAGGAGGTGGTGAAATTTCTGAAAAGAATAAAGGAAGGGATGAGAATTGGAAGAAGGGGGTTGAGATTAGGGTTAGGAGAAGGGTAATTTGGGGTTTCAAAATGATTTTTTAATAATTGGATAATTTTATTATATGGAACTCATGTTTTATGGGTACAAATAGTAATTTTCTTTTTTTGTGAGTAGATTTATCAGCGTTTAAAACTTTCGTGGATAGAAATGGTAGTTTACTCGAAATCCAACTAATTTTAATCTTATAATTTCAAAATTTAAATAATTTAAAAAATAAAATAAAAATACATTTAACTATTTATCTCATAATTATCAGAACCGAACCGATAATCGAACCGGTCAAACTACTAGATTACTGGTTCAACTGGTGAGTTATTGGTCGAACTGATTAATCCGGTTACTAGTCAAGCTACTGGGTTATTGGATTATTGCTCACATACAGTTGTTTTCATGTGAAGTTGATATTTAAAAACCGTTAGATGATTTGACAAGTTTGACTAAATTGTCATCTAACGATTTTCAACTATCAACTTCATATGAAGACAAATGTATGTGAGTCTTTACTTATTATTATATACTACAAGTATTTATTGAAAAAATAAAATTTGTACTTATATTAGTAAGAAGCATTGCAGCTTGGTGGTTCTATTAGTTTTGTTACTTCCTTGTAGGTTCGCTTTCAACTGTGACCGAGCAGTTCGGTCGGACCGATCTTCACCGGATTTGACCAATTTTCTCTAGTTTATTACGGGTTTGATAAGTTCATTCCAGTTCTCTATCTTAAACGGTTGGAATCTTGGACTGGATCGGTGTTGGGTCTGGTTTACCAAATTTTCAGTTAAACTGATCGGTTTGGTCCGATTTTAATAATTATAAATTTTATCTCCATTAAAAAAAATTACAAAAATATATCTCAAACTTCCTCCTCGAAATTGAAGGAGACTCTAATGTATTAGTGACAAAGGAGAGAAAAGCGAGAGTTTGATTAGAATTGAAAGCAAGAGAGACCGTTATTTAAAACTGTGAAGGTGAGTTGAGAAAATCCAATAAAAATTTTCTTTGATTTTTTTTATGTATTTTTTTAGTATGAATAATTATGAGAGATTAAGATTCATCATTAAAAAAAGAATATTTAAAATTTTAAATTAAATAAAATATATTTTTATTAAATTATAAGGGTATTTTAATAAAAGTATTGATATGATATATATTAAAATATTATTAGAGTTGTTAGTAGTTGAGAGTTAAGTTAGTAATGGCTAGTAGTTAGTAGTTGGATATTTATGAGGTTAGTTGAAAATATCTTTATAAATAGCATGACTCTTGTATCATGTAACAACAATTTCAATACAACAACTTCATATAATATTATTTTCATGGAAAAGTATAGGTAACCAACAAGGTTTTTGAACAATGTGTAAACAATGTGAATTAATAGGGTTAAAAGAGTAAATTTGATTAGTAGCATTAAATTAGGGTGTAGTGTATTTTCATTTGATTGGTGGTTGTTTATGTTGTTCAAAAATTTCATTGTTCCCCTAGCACTCCCCTATTTTCATATATTCTACTTTTTTTTTCCAATAAATTTAACATGATATCAGAGCCATAATATCCTCCTTTAAGAGGATAAGCCATTAGTTTTTCGGTGAAAAATCACCACGTATCTTCTTCAGACCCAAATAATCAGTCCCCATTGTCTTCTTCCTCCCTAATGGCAGAATTATCTTCTAACGTAGCACAAGATCCCACCCACTAGCCCTTTTTATATTCATCTTAGTGATCAATCCAACATCTATCCTTGTCACTCCTGTCCTTACTTTTTCACTGGCTCTATTCCTTCTCCTCTAAACTGATAATCCTCTGTTTTTAATATGGGAGCGTTGCAATAACTTGGTGTTGTGTTGGTTATTTCATTCCCTCTCTCCTTATATTACCCAAAATTATAGTCATTGAGAGCTGAAACGCCTTTACGCGCCTCTCAAAGTTTGTTGTCACCGTCACCTCTTCTTCTTTTTCTCTTATTCTTTTCTCTTATCTTCTTCTTTTTTCCTTTATCCTTCTTCTTCGGTCAAGAACCACTTCCTGTCTGTACCTTTTCTTCCTCTCTTTATCTATCTATTCATTCCACTGCTGGTCATTGCGGCGTCTCCGACGTCTCCTTTCTTCTCTCTTCTTTTTCTTCCTGTTCCTTCCTGGTTGTCTCACTTTCAAACACAGAACCAGCAGTAGCCTTGTTTCTCTTTTCCGTCATGACTAGAATCGTCGGTCTGCCACACACGCGTCTTCCTTCTTCCTTTGCGTCTCGCGCCACACGCCTCTGCGGTGCACGCCTCTTCCTCGACCATCTCATCAAAAGTTATCCAAGCTGGTGATTATTGACATCTTCCATCCACCAGCTTGCGGGGGCATATTAAAATATTATTAGAGTTGTTAGTAGTTGGGAGTTAAGTTAGTAATGGCTAGTAGTTAGTAGATGGATATTTATGAAGTTAGTTGAAAATATCTTCATAAATAGCATGACTCTTGTATCATGAAACAACAAGTTCAATACAACAACTTCATATAATATTATCTTCATATATTCTGCTTTTTTCCAAGAAATTTAACAATATATATTTAAAAAAAATAAATTCTGACATGCATAATATAATTCACATGCTGCTTTTTTTTTCTAAAGTAGAAATGAGACTTGAACCCAAAATCTATAAGTGATGATGAGAAGATTATGCTATTTAAACTCTTGTATCATGAAACAACAAGTTCAATACAACAACTTCATATAATATTATCTTCATATATTCTGCTTTTTTCCAAGAAATTTAACAATATATATTTAAAAAAAATAAATTCTGACATGCATAATATAATTCACATGCTGCTTTTTTTTCCAAAAGTAGAAATGAGACTTGAACCCAAAATCTATAAGTGATGATGAGAAGATTATGCTATTTAAATTTTTTTTCCCATATTTGCCATATGAGGTTTGCTACTACTGCTCCCTTATCATTTGAATTTTCTCTCACTCTCAGTTCTGCATCTAATTAAATTCGCTACTCTCATGGTTCTCGAGCTTGAATCGGCCATGACAGATTTGAGTATCTCCAAGCTTCAGTTACGTCTGGGTACTTCCAGAAATAATAAAAAACACTTTCTTGTGACCCACTGCATTTTAGACACCAGGGTTCGATGGATTGTATTCTGGCGTTCAATTTTTTTTCCCACAGAAAGTCCTATATGCATCAGTTTTATTATTTTGTATATATTTTTATTATATTAGTACATATGAATTTATCAATATACTTGATTTGTCCGGGCAAGGCTTGCCGAGATATAGCGTATCCGAACACTTCGCTGTATTCTGCGGAGAGCTATACGTCGGTCTTGGGCGAAGCACCACGGCGAGAATACCTGCACAAGATACTCCGACGCTCAAGTCAGTGAAGAGTTTTATATAAGTAAAGTAATAGGAGTTAGAATAGTGAACCTGCCTCCTCCGAGGTTACCCTCTTGTTTTTATAGCGGAGTTTATTTATCCGTTGCATGGCTGTATCCGGGATTGTTGGTCAGTTGAGGATTTTATTGACCACATTTTTATTATTCAAATGTTCGGGTCCGTTATTGTTGATCTTATCGGTTTGTTTTCGAACTTTTAGGTGGCCAAGGTTATAGGTTACGTATCAATACTCAAACAAACATATAAAAAAATTGTTCCGTTCAAGTTCAACCGAGGTATACGATTTCTTCCACGACTGATCGATCTTGGGGAGAGCTATACGTCGTCCTGGGGGGAGTGATGAAAAACCTCGGTAATGCGAAACACAGCGGCGGGAGCACCTGCAAAAAGTACTCTGACGCTCAAGTCAAAATAAGATATTAAGAAAATAATATAAATGGGAGAATAAAAGTGTATTTGTGACCTGAGTTCTTATGAGCTATTTGGTTTGTTTTTATAGACGAGTGGAGTGTTAGCTTCCCTTTGTTTGTTCCAATACTTTCGGTTGGATAGTGAGTTTCGTTGTTATTGACAACGGACTAGAGATGATATTTGACTTATGCGAAACCGTAATCAAGTTGTGGCCGTTATCTGTGTTATTGTTTTCGAATTATTTGGTCGGTTATGATGGTGATATGGTTACCAAGTTTACGAGGTACACGTCATAGCCTCCAAGCTTATCTGGCTTTGTACTCAAGTGGCAGGCAAGCTTTATGTATTCGGCCTTTCGTATATGTTTTCCCGTGCATATTATTTTTTTGTTTGTGATATTGGGCCCTTTTGGTGTTTGTAAAATAAATGTGGGAGAGAGCAAAAGGAAGTCAAGGGGTTTTCTTCCTTGTGGAATGTGCTGCGATTAATGCGCCCCTGCACCGCTTGGGTTTTCGATGCCCTTAGCGGTTATTATTTAGTTTACCTACTAAGTTAGTGGGCTTTGTAATAATATCTGATTGCTGTTTTGGAATTGACATTCTGCTGTTTCACATTCTACCAGTTAACCCCAGTCATGACTTCTAAAAGTTAGTCCCTCTCCCTAAAGTTACTGTTGTTTTTGTTTTTGAAATGACGAAAGAGAAAGAAAAGCAAAAAGTTGTTGAGGAAAAGAAAGATAACCCATACCATTGGGTTCATGATGACATGAGGACTCGGTCTTCGTCGTACATTGATGCCGAGTCCATGTGTGAGCTCAAAGGTTTGAAGGTGGTGAAAGAGGGTTCGGGTGTGGGTGTTGAGCTGCTTCACTGTTCTGGTGAGGATAGGGTTTACGAAAGGAGAGGGGATTGACAATATTTTTACATGTATACTCCTTGTCTTATGGAACTGGGTGTTAAATTTCCATTTTCTGCTTTCGAGTGTGATGTACTTAACTACTTACCCAACTCAATTGTGCGCCTTCACAGTTACACCCTAATTCTTGGGCGTTTCTTCGTGCTTTCCAATGTCTGATGGACTTTTTTTCCTTTCCTTGTTCTTTGTCGGTATTTTTCTCATTGTTTCAGTCGAAAGGGGTTCGGAAGGGGTTATGGGTTTGCTTAAGTAGTTTTCCTGGTCGTTCCCTCTTCCTGTTGTACAAATCCTCTTTTAAGAATTTTAAGTCACTTTTCGTCAAGGTGCGGTCAATGGAGGCCGATTATCCTTTTTACTTAGATGACGAGCTTATAGAGAAATTTCCACTTTATTAGTGTTCTGAGCCGATTCAGATCCTGGAGGCTACTGAGCAGAGTGAAGAAGAAGACTGTTTTCTAGATTATTTGGTAGAATGCTTTGCCGCTGGGGAATGTTTGTCCATTCCTGAGGTTTTATGTTTGCATGACTCTGGTGGTAGTGAGGGTCTAAGAACTTATATAGGTAATATTTGTTGTTATTCTTTTTGTCATTTTTTAAGTTTTTCTGACTTCTGTTGTTTGTAGGTGGTCGAGTTACTCATCTGGATCCCTCTCGTTTTCAGTCTTTTCTGAAAAAGAAGAGGGATAGAGACATTGGAGGTTCTAGGGCTTTGAAGGAGAGTGGTGGGGGGCTGCTCAGTTTGCCGCTCAGCCTGCATCTTCATTTAAAAGGAAAAGCGATGATACCGAGAAGTCCCTGGAGGTTATTTCGGAGGGTGACAAGGAGGTCGCTGGTAGGTCTGCCTTTGATAGGAAAAAAAGACTTCATGGTTTTATTCCTGCTACGAGTCCTCATTCGTTGTGGAGCGACCAATTTCCTTTTGCTGAACTTTCTGACAGGGTATCTCAATACCCTGGTAATATGCTTATGACTCGCCGAATTGGTATGGAGGGGATGGGGAAGTTTATCCAGGTCGGCTTTCTTCTTTCTCTTCTTCTTCTATCTTTTTTTTTTTACCTGGTGCGTTCGTTTGGTTGTAGATTGTTGCTTCACGTTTGATGTGTGTCGATCGAACGACTGAGCTGCTTGGTGCTGAACAGCAAGTGACTGTAGATAAGGTTGCCGACCTGGAGAGGTCGTATAAGGAAAAATTTGCCGAGCTGGAAAGGTCATCCAAGGAGAAGGACGATATTATTGTGAGTGTTACGGCAAAGATGAAGGATTCTGAAGAGGAGGTCATTCGTTTGCGTGATCAGATTCGGCTGCTGCAGGCCGAGATGAAGAAAAGTGACATATCCAAAGGGCAGCTGACCTCCAGAGTTCATGAATTGGAAGAGGAGGGGATGGAGATGTTCTCCTCTGGATTTGATCGAGCTGTCAGTCAAATTGCTATTTTACCCTCCGAGTTTGATTGTGGTCAGCTTGATGTTACCAAAATAGTTGTTGGCGGGAAGCTGTTTGTGGATGGGACTGTAGAGGACCGCGATGAGAACGTCCCTCCTTCTTAACTTATGTATATGTATATTTCTGTGACTTGTATATTTTGATGTTTGTCTGTCGTTTTGAACTTAAATAACTTTTGTTTGCGCTGACCGAGGTTAGGTAAGTTTGACAATTGTAGTGTTTTGGTAATATATAAAGTTATGCATGCTTAGTTAATGTTTTTGCATTTGAAAGTAGAATAGGAGGAGAGATAAAGTAAGAATCAGATCGGTTATTCACATATTAGTACATTGTTTGACGTTGATAATTGATATATTGGATGTCCAGCCTCATTAAAACCCTCCTTAGGTAAAACCCTTATTTGGGAAAAAACCTCTAAGGGAAAAAGAGTACCTTCATCCACGGATTGTACAGGTTATGATCTATACAACTTTAGTGACGAGATGTTCCAATTTCCTGGTAATGAGTCGCCTTGTAGCGTTTGTAGTTGGTAAGCCCCCATTTCGAGTACTTTTGCAAGCCGAAACGGTCCTTCCCAATTTGCGGCGAGCTTACCGTGCGATGGAGGTCGTCTTGCTTCCTCTGTTCTTCTGAGGACTAGGTCTCCCTCGTTGAATGTCCTGGGTACTACTTTTTTATTATGTCTTCGTTCTACTAGTTGTTTCATCGCTCTTTGTTTGATAGCGGCGACATCTCTATCTTCCTCCACGAGGTCTAGCTCGGCCTTCCTCGTATCGATATTGTGTTGTTGATTGTATAGCTCGGCCCTTAAGTGGGGATGCCGACCTCGATTGGTATCAGTGCCTCTGTGCCGTACACTAATTTAAATGGGGTCTTGCCCGTTGTAGTTTGTATTGTTGTGTTATAGCTCCACAGTATTTCTGGGATCAAGTCTGCCCATTCTCCTTTCGCATCATTGAGCTTTTTTCTCATTGCCTGCAAGATTACTCGGTTAGCAGCTTCGGCCTGCCTATTTATTTGTGGGTGCTCGACCGAGATAAAATGGTGCTGAATGTTAAAGCTTTTCAGAAATGACACAAGTTTGTTATCTGTAAATTGTCTACCATTATCTGATATTATCTCCTTAGGTATTCCAAATTGGCATATGATATTTTTCCATATAAAAGATCGTACCTTTTTGGCAGTTATTCTTGCTAGTGGTTGTGCTTCTATCCATTTTAAGAAATAATCTATTGAGACTAAAAGATATTTTACCTGATCCGGTGCTACTGGGAAAGGGCCGAGGATATCGAGCCCCCATCTGAAGAAAGGCCAGCTTACCTCCATGCTATGCATTACCTCAGCCAGTTTCACTGAGACAGTAGCATGCTTTTGACAATTGTTGCAGGCTTTGACTTTTGTTATGCAGTCCCTCTTCACCTTCGACCAATAATATCCTGTTCGGATAATCTTTGCTGCCAGAGCTCGTCCTCCTATGTGGTTTCCACATACGCCTTCGTGGACCTCGTTCATGAATTCATTTGCTTCGTTTTTTGTCGAGGCATTTTAGTAATGGGTGTGAGAAACCACGCCTGTATAGTTCACCTGCGATAGTTGTAAAAAAACTTGCTTTTTGCTAAAACTTTTGAGGGTTAGTCTCATTTTTGAGGATAGCCCCTATATTAATATACTCAAGAAAAGGTGTTTTCCAATCGTTTGTATGAGTGATGCTTATTATGCATAGTGACTCGATGCTAGGTTTTTCTAGGGTGAGTTGTGATAGTGCTAATGTGTGTGTTGTTGCCCTAGTGGAGGCGAGCTTAGATAAGATATCCGCTCTAGTGTTCTTCTCTCTATGCATATGTGATATGGTAAGTTTATTAAATTTTGAAAGAGTAAACTACCATTTGTACCCACGAAAGTTGAAAACTCTGACATTTCTACCCATAGAAAAAGGAAATTACCATTTGTACCCATAGGGTAGTTTAGGAATTTTATTTAATTTTTTAGGGTTTGGATAATTTTGCTTGCAAAAACTATTTTTTATGGGTACAAATGGTAACTTTCTTTTTCTATGGGTAGATATGTCAGCGTTTTCAACTTTCGTGGGTACAAATGGTAGTTTACTCAATTTTGAAATAAGATCCTTTGCTATGAGCCAATACTGCTCTAACAAAGGATCTTTTACCTGGAATTCTCCTTTGATTTGTTGAACCACTAAGAGGGAGTCACAGTGTACTATCAGGCTTTGTACTTGGAAACTGAGGGCGAGCTTGAGACCTATTATGAGCGCCTCATATTCAGCTTGGTTATTGCTTGCCGAGAAGTGGAATTGAAGGGATTGCTCGGCCATTACCGTTTCTCCCTCCTTTAGAACTATTCTGGCTTCGCTTCCTTCTCGGTTTGATGCGCCGTCTACATATAACTCCCAAATCTGCTCGTAGTGATGTTCGTCAGGTGTGAGTTCAGAAATGAAGTCTTCCAGGACCTGTGACTTCAGAGCCGGTCTTGATTGAAATTGAATATCGAACTCAGAAAGTTCGATAGACCACTTGGTCAACCGTCCTGCCAGTTCTGGTTTTGTTAGTATCTGCCTTAGTAGTTGGTTTGTTTTTATGATTATTGTGTGGCTCTGGAAGTAGTGTCTTAGCCTCCTTGCTGTTGTTACTAGTGCCAAGGTCAGTTGTTCTATTTTGAGATATCTTTTTTCTGTTGGCTGCATGACTCTACTGACGAAGTATACTAGCTTTTGTATTTTTCCTGCCTCAATGACAAAAACCGAGCTTATAGAAAAATTGAAAACAGATAAATATAAATACAAGGGTTTACCGACTTCTGGGCTTTGTAGTACTGGTGGCAAAGACAGGATGGCCTTAAGCTCGGCGAATGCTGTTTCACATTCCGTTGTCCACTCGAATTTTTTGCCTTTAGATATCGTCTGGAAGAAATGATATGATCGGTTTGATATTGCAGGTAGAAATCGTGACAAGGCGGCCACTCTCCCTGCTAGTTGTTGTACTTCCTTAATTATTTTTGGACTTGCCATATTAAGTATTGCTTCACATTTTTCAGGATTTGCTTCGATTCCCCATGAGGTCAGCATGAAGCCGAGGAACTTACCTCCTTGTACTCCGAAAGCACATTTTTCTGGATTGAGTCTCATATTATATGCTCGAATTCAATTGAATATTTCCTTGAGGTCATTGCAGTGTGATCTTTTTGGTGTAGTCTTGGCGACCATGTCATCCACATAGATCTCCATATTCCGACCTATTTGTTGGTGGAATACCTTGTCCATTAGTCGCTGATATGTTGCACCTGCATTCTTCAGACCAAATGGCATTACTCTATAACAAAAATTTCCATGTTCAGTTATAAAAGCTATTTTGCTCTGGTCTTCTGGATGCATAAGGATCTGGTTGTAACCAGAGTATGCGTCCATGAAGCTTAAGCTTTTGAACCCCGAAGCATTATCTACCAGTTTGTCAATACACAGTAGTGGATAGGCGTCTTTCGGACATGCCTTGTTGAGGTTTGTAAAGTCGACACACATGCGCCATTTACCTGAATGCTTCCTTACCATTACCACATTTGAGAGCCACGTGGTGAAGCGGATTTCTTTAACGAAGTCGGCACTGAGTAGCTTCTTAGTTTCCTCTAGGGCTGCCTTTGCTTTTTCCTCCCCGAGGTTTCTTTTCTTTTGGGCTACAGGTCGGATCGTTCTGTCGATGGCGAGCTTGTGGCAAATGATGTTTGGGTCTATTCCTGGCATATCTGCTGGGGTCCAGGCAAATAGATCGGCGTTGTCTTGTAGTACCTTTATAAGTTCCAATTGTTCTTGTCCTTGAATGGCTCGGCCGACGTAGGTGAATTTTCCTGGTTTTGATGTCAGGGGAACTTTTTGGAGTTCGTTCGCTGGCTGAGGTCTTTCTTGGGTGTCCTCCCAAGGGTCGAGCTCTGCTAGGGATAGTATTTCGTTCGTGCTATGGATAGCCTTGACCTCTTGTTGATATTTTTGTTTCGCGTCGGATGTTTTTAGGCTTGCATTGTAACACTACCGAGCTTGTTGGCGGTCTGAGTGGAGTGTTGCTATCTTCCCGTCCTGTGCCTGAAACTTAACACACAAATGTAAGGTAGACACTACTGCTCTGAACATGTTCAGAGCAGGTCGTCCGAGGATAATATTGTAAGGACTGGGACAGGCGACTATAAGATATTGGATATCAATGGTGTGTGACAATGGGGTGTCTCCCATTGTCGTTTTTAGCCATATATATATATCCTTTAATTGGAACCCTCTCTCCGGAGAATCCTACCAATTATCCGGATGAAGGTTGCATGGCTTTTTCATAAAGTTTCATTTTTTGGAATGTAGAATAAAAAAGAACGTCTGCACTGCTACTGGGTCCAAAAGGACTTTTCTTACCAATAGTTTGCCTGTTTGGATGGAAATCATCACTGGATCGTCTAGGTTTATGATGGTGGAAGATATGTCGGCCTGGCTGAAGGTGATTTTGAGGTTGTTTGTATCCTTGTTACTCTGTGGTACTGTTCCTTCGATTGCCAGCATTGCTTGGTAACTCCGCTTGTGTGCCGCGTTTGTCTTGCCTCCCCTGGCGAATCCTCCGGAAATGCAGTTTATGATCCCCTTTGGTGGATTAGGGTTGGACCATCTGTTGTCATCCTTGCCTTCTGAGGTTCGTTGGCGCTCTTCTCGGTCTCGAATGTTTTCCTTGCTTTTTCTTCCTTCGACATATTTGTCCAAGAGGCCTTGCCAGGCTAACCTTTCTAATAAGTCTTTGGGGATTACGCATTCGTCCGTCGTGTACCCATACTTCTGATAGAAAGCACAGTGTTTGCTCTTGTCTACAACTCGTTGATCTTGGTAGCTTCCTGCTCGGGCTGGAGGTTTTATTATTTTGGCGTTGAGAATCTCTTTGATTATTTTTTCTCTCTTTGTGTTGAATCTGGTATAATTGTCAAATTTTTGGGTGAGTTTGAATGACTTCCTTGGTTCCTTATTGTTTGCCGATCTGATAGTCTTATCTTCTTCTTTCCTATGTGATTTTCTGCCGTTCTTTCAGCCTCACGGAGTTCTTCGATCTCCATTTGTCCAGCTGCTCTCTCTTGGAACTCCTCCAGTGTTTTTGGTTTAGTCACCGCAATGGTCTCCCGGAACTTACCGGGTCAGAGGCCGGCCTTAAGGGCGTGCAGGTGGACTGCTGGGTTCAGATTTGGTATTTCTATGGTTGCTTCAGCAAATCGAGTCATGTATTCTTTTAAGCTCTCATGTTGTCATTGTCGGATGGTACCAAGGTAATCCGATCCGTGTACGTATATCCTTGAAGCTGCGAAGTAGTCAATGAAGGATCTCGCCAACTCTTCAAATGAAGAGATCGAACCTGCAGATAGTTTAGAAAACCAAAGTAATGCAGCACCATCAAGGTAAGTAGGAAAGGCTCGACAGAGTATAGGTTCATTGTTAGTGCCGTTAAAAAACATCATAGATTGGAATTTCTTAACATGAGCACGGGGTCACCAATCCCCTTATACGGCTCAAGAGTAGTGGGTAGCACGAAATTTTTGGGCATCTAAAAGTTGGTGATCTCTTCAGAAAAAGGGTTGTCCAAGGTCAGCTTCTCCTTTGGTGGATTGAGGCACAATGGATCGGTGTTGCCTTGAGCCGAGCCTCTAGAATTTCCTTCCTCATGTTTTCCGGCATTGTTGTTGACAGACAGCTCGGCTATCCTTCGGACTTCTGCCTGAAGTTCAACTATTTGAGCTAAGAGCTCTGCTTGCGTGGGTTGATGAACCCCGTTATCAGCCATACTTGAGGATTGGAGATCCTGTAGAAGAAAAGAAATAAAGAGCTAGGTAAAGAAAATAGTGGGGTTAGATGAATTCCTGGCCCCACGGTGGGCGCCAAATGTTCCGTCCAAGTTCAACCGAGGTATACGATTCCTTCCACGACTGATCGATCTTGGGGAGAGCTATACGTCGTCTTGGGGGGAGTGATGAAAAACCTCGGTAATGTGAAACACAGCGGCGAGAACACCTGCAAAAAACACTCCGACGCTCAAGTTAAAATAAGATATTAAGAAAATAATATAAATAGGAGAATGAAAGTGTATTTGTGACCTGAGTTCTTATGAGCTATTTGGTTTGTTTTTTTAGACGAGTGGAGTGTTAGTTTCCCTTTGTTTGTTCCGATATTTTCAGTTGGATAGTGAGTTCCGTTGTTATTGACAACGGACTAGAGATGATATTTGACTTATGCAAAACCGTGATCAAATTGTGACTGTTATCTGCGTTATTGTTTTTCGAATTATTTGATCGATTAGGATGGTAATATGGTTGCCGAGTTTATGGGGTACACGTCAAAAATATAAAAAAATTATTATAATTTATTAATTTTTTAATTATAAAAATAATAAATTTTTATAACTTTATAATATTTTTCATAGAATAATATAAAAGAGTTTACTATCACACGGTCTGACGCTCACACGCTTGATTATACTTTGGGGAATGGGGGAAGACGGAAGAGTGAAGACCGAAGACTGCAAACACGCTTAACGTGTTTGTTTGCCTCTCTATGGCAACACCAACTTTAGTTAGCTATTCGTTACTGGCCAAAACCTGTGGCATACCGTTTTCTAGAAACAATTATATATACGACGATGTTACGGATAAATTAACCTGAGTCACCAACGTCAATTATTAATATAAAAAATATATTAAAATATAATATTTATTAAAAATAAATTAAATTATATATATTTATACATAAATATATTAATATCGGATTTTAATAATTAATTTTAATATATATATATATAAACGTATGTATGTGGGGCTGCCTTAGTGCCTTACCCATTTTCTCAATTGTTGACTTAAAACTTTGCAAAGGAGCAATAAATACTGCCTAAATGCATTAAAAAGTGCTATCTTTATCAAACCAAAAATATAAAAATGCGTGTAGTGTAGATATAGCTCGGTAAGGACAAGGTAGTATGCCAATAAATTATAGCTCAAATGGTATAATTTCTCTATATTCAATTAAGAGGTTATGGGTTCGAGTCTCATATCTTTAGTAAAAAAAAAAAGACAAGATAATATGATTCAGTAATTTTTTCTCATATCTTTAATAAAAAAAAAAGACAAGATAATATGATTCAGTAATTTT
>NC_029787.2:122547577-122549911 GCF_000816755.2 Arachis ipaensis
TTATAATTATGAAGAAGAGGGGGAAGAGGGGATTGGAGAGGAACAATTAATTTTTTTTTATCTAAATAAAATAAAGGAGATTTAAGATTATATGAATTTTTTAAATCAATTTTCGATTAGTAGATCTGTTTCATGTGTTAGGTAATTGTACTTTAGGTTAATTGGTAAAAGTTGACATCTTATGATGATTTATATTTGAAATTTATTTTCGAAAAACATGTAATTCATTCTAGGAGATTGAGCGAGCCAAAATGAGTATAAATTATTTTAAAATGTAGTAAGTAAAACTTTAAAATTTAAAACACAAAGGACTGTAACTGTTAGAATATAAGTAGAATCAATTAATATTATTTAGTATATCTGAATATTTATTATAGGAGATTAACTAATTGATCATACTTATATTCTAACAGTAACAATTTACGTATTTTTCTAATCTTGAAAAGTTTAGAACGATTTACTCGTTTTTGTAAAGTTAAAAAGAGGTGGAACAATTTATACTAACTGCAAAAGCGTAATATTTATTTGTGATTTATTCTCATACTATTCAGAACCTATTTTTACTTTTTATAGATGTGAAGCTTGTCGAAAAAAAAAATTTAAAGGGAGAAGGAAGTGTATTTCTAGAGGCATTGGAGGCCGACGCAGCAAGTGGCGGCGAATCACAGTAGAGGGCATGGAAGCATGATTCAATGATACTTAGGGAATAAGATAGCTAGTAATGAGGGAGATATATACCGTTTAAATGGTATTGTGTGGTCGACTTTATTGATGCAGAAATTGATGCATCCGCCGTAACCAATGATAGTATTGACGCACATGTCACATAATAATCAAGTTGTTTGGGATAAATGAATATTTGTGTTGCTAAACATGTGTGTTTTTCATTACTTTTTTACTTTTCAGTAGTCTTTACACTCCTTCATATTCATACATATCAACCAATTACATCTATTATCAAACTAAACACACTTTTCATAATACTTCAATTGATCAGACTCAAACACTTGATACTCAATATCTCAACACTCAATATCTCAACGAATGTTATAATTCTTCATTGTGAGATAACTTTCTCTTTGTTCTGGAACCACTGGCTGATTTTAAATTCGTCTGTGCCAAGCATTCCAGACATGTTCATAAATACTAGGGAGCTGTTGATCTGAAAATGTAAATTGGTCCATGACCTCAATATCCAAATTAGAGAAGTAAGAAGGGTACTGTTGTGTCTGAGAGCTTGAATGGACTTGAGATCTTTTGAAAAGTGTTGTGTCTCTCTCGTCGTCGTTATCATCACTAATAATAGGTAGTTTTGAATCCGATTCATCGTCTCTTATAACTTCTGCAACTAGATCTCTATCTCTAACTTCCATGAATGCAAGTTCACTTTTTAGTATAGGTGTTGTTCTTATTGCAATTGTGAGCTCTCCAAAGATATGCACATTATTCAAGTCATCTGAATCATCTGTCTGAATAGAAAAATTTACTACAAATGTCAGGGCAACATGTGGACAGTAACCTATTGACCCGCTAGAATGCCACTAGAACTCCTCTTTATCCCATGGTTGGTGAATTCGGAACATATCCACCTGAGCTACCATCTATATTAACCATACTCGTAAACAACTTCGTAGTGCACGAATATGAAAATCTAGCTTGACTGTGAAATAACTCACATGTTGTTATCGCCTTAAATTTCATATTTTTTAAATTTAACTTAACCTTGCCTAAATGAGATAAGAATTCTAGAAGATACTTGTTTTACACATTTTTTACCATACATTTTCAATTTATGTAACATACTATTTTGTAAATCCATTAAATTCATTAATAGATTTACAAACACATCAATCTATTTTTTTTAAAAGAAAAAGTAACACCCTCACTTTTGTTTTTATCAATTTTTTTTATGATGAACGAACAAGAATACATTTTTAGACATTTTTTTTCTTTCTCCCTAGACGTTTAAAGATGATTTACACCATATTCCTTAATTTATAGACTTATTCTCTTCATAAATTGTCTAATTCTTTGTGTTTTACTAGTTTACACATAAAATCGTGAAAGGATTTTGAGGTATACTCATTCTGCAAATAAATTATCCCATCTAAGTGTGTTTTAGGCTTAAAAAATGACTCTTGTGATCTTGGAACGATTTATGTCAACTTTCTAAAAAAAAATTCTAAATATAAATCGTCCTAAGATGTAATATTTAACGAATCAATATAATTATTTTATTTTTCTTAAATCCAAATATATTTAAAGAATTTAGTTTAAAATTATGTGTTTAAAAGAGAAAAATATAAATATATTTAGTAGAGTCTAGCCTATTAA
>NC_029787.2:122549936-122551240 GCF_000816755.2 Arachis ipaensis
ATATTTTAAAATATGAATTAAATTATATTATTAGATTATTATATTAAAAAGTTAAATTAATAACTAAAAATAATAATAAAAAATAATAAATTTAAATTTTTTTTTAATAATTTTATTTATTTATTTTGGATTGATACGGGCACTTAGAAGATTCCATAATTTATTTAGTCAGCTTTGATAACCATTATTTGACCTTTTTATGACAGGACTTATTCTATTGTCCATGGTATGAAATGAAATAGTACGAATATACCCTGCGCTAAATAACATTGGTTTAAATAGTAAAAAAATGAAACTTCACTATTAGGACTTCGTAATAATTAGTCACAACAGTTTAAATTAAATATTTAAATTATTACTATTTAATGGATTCTATAAATTAATATAGAACATGTTATTGTCAAAGTGAGAAGAGGCAACAACTAAATAATACTCTATTTATTGCCGCCATTCCATTTCTACCCACTGTTCTGTTCTGTTTTAATTCTTTTCCATTTTGCTCAATTCTCTGAAGTCCGAAATATTTTCTCATAATGGAGAACATGATGGGTCTGCTGAGAATTCATGTCCAAAGAGGGGTTAATCTCGCTATCAGAGATGTAGTGAGCAGTGATCCTTATATCATCATCAAAATGGGCAAGCAGGTTCAACTTTCTTCAATCTCTTCCAAACTTCTTGTGTCTCTTTTCCGACCGCTGATGTTGTTCATCTATTTTTTTTGGACTGGGATGATGTTCATCTTTGATTCTTCGCTTTCTCTTTCTCTTTTTCTTCTTTCTTTTTTTTTTCTGGGCATTCAACAACATATTTGGTCTCTTTGTATTGTGGTATTGATCTTTTTCCTCCCTAGTTTTCCTGTCTGTAAACTCTTAATTTGTTAATAAATTAATATTCTGTTTTGAGAAATTAAATCTTCTTATTTAAAGTAAAGTGTGATTTTTTATTATATATTTTATAAATAAAAAATATTAAAAGATTAAAGATTATATTTTATACCCTAAAAGAAATGGAAAAGATTCATTCCAAATTTTTGATACTTGAACACCAGAGTTAATTTTGACTTCACCACACTCATTCTTTTCTCATCATAGTCATGGTTTTGAAACATTGATTAATCTGTTTTCTTCCGTGATTGAAGCGGTGAAGCTTCTAATTCTGCTTTGCTCTGCTCTTTTCCAAGAAAACAAAAGCACATTCCATGCGTTTGATTTAAGAAAACATTTATTATTATTATTATTTTATTAGAACTTTGTTTTTATAATTTTTCAAAAAAATAAATAAATAAATACAAAATACAAACCAAG
>NC_029787.2:122551263-122560255 GCF_000816755.2 Arachis ipaensis
GCTGGGAAATTTTATTTTTTTTAATTCCCAAAGTAGCCCTTGCGTGTTTCTTTTTTCTTCCTTCTTTGTTTTTGACTTTTTTCCCCTTCACTGGTTCACTCGGCACGGTAACACTTTCAACGCAACTTTATTATCTACTATAACGATAGCACCTTAACTCTTTGCTCCATTAATTAATGTGTCATGCAGAAGCTGAAGACTCGGGTAGTGAAGAAGAATCTCAACCCTGAATGGAATGATGATTTGACTCTCTCCATTTCAGATCCCAATCTTCCAGTGCACCTAGTAAGTGTTCCTTCTTGCAGCTATTCATTGATAGAATTTTATGTTCTACATGTAATCCAATTTGTTACCTTCATTAAATCACTCTCAATAGTATTAGAAATGGGAATGTCTAGGAGGCCAGCAGATTTATTAAAATCTGGCCGCACTTAGCCAGCAAAAGGAAAATGAGTGATTCTCCACCATTAGATGAAATCTCACACCATTAAATACACTATTGATGGCTAATTGATGGCTATAACTCACAAAATCTGCTGACCCCTATCACTCCTCATTAGAAATTAGTATGTGAAACCAACTACGTGGATAATTAATTTTGAGGATTTATTTAAGGTTTCCATTTAGGTTTCTAACTCTGCATGTAATCAGATGCATTAGCTTAATGGAATTATGAATAAGTACTAATATGAGAATGAATGTCAGCATGTATATGACAGGGACAGATTGAGCTTTGATGACAAAATGGGGGATGCTGTGTTTGAGATTGGTTCGTTTATTGAAGCGGTGAAGATGCGGCTGCATGGTGTCCCTAATGACACCATAGTTACAAGGGTGCAGCCTAGCAGACAGAACTGCTTGGCAGAAGAGAGCCAAATTGTGGTGAGGGATGGCAAAGTGGTGCAAAATATGGTTCTCAGGCTTAGAAATGTGGAGTGTGGTGAAGTGGAACTTCAACTTCATTGGATTGACATTCCTGGTTCCAAGGGCCTCTAGAAAACACTTTCAGCTTTCAGCCTCAAGGAGTCAAGTACTTTTCATGTTAATCTTCTAATGTAATCACTTTTGCAATGTTTTAGAAAGTAGAAACAGAGTTGCAGCGGTTCATACCGAATAGTGAAAATGGTAATATGTAGTTTAATTAATATTTATTAAGACGTTTTAAGAAACCACTACAAGCTTTTCTGCCCACCTGTAAGTTATCGAAATCAAAGAGTTGTTAGTTTGTTACTGCCAGAATTATCCAAGGGTAATTTGGGAGTTCTGATTTGTGGTGTGTGTTGAACGTTGCGTGCATAGAAGACGACAAACACAGCTATGTAGGACATGCTTAACAATCTTGCACTCTCTACTGATCTCAAATCCCCACGTTTCTTGTACCTTTTGTTCATTTCGCGTGACTTGTGAATTTTCTTCTTGGAAAATTGGGGGAAGACAGAAAATCTAGAGTTAAGAGAAATAAATAAGATTAACAAATAAAAAGAAAAAAACTTGGTGATTTAATTTTTGTCTCATTGTTTTTTGGTAATTACTGTTTTCATTTGTTTAATAGGTACACAATCAGAGAAATTTAAGATTTTAATTCGTTTCAATTACTAAACAGCGTATAATATATCTAAAACAAGCAAATTTCCATGCTCGTCCCCATCCAGTTCATGTTTGTGGCCACGAATAACAACATTGTTATTTGTTAGTACTAAATTGTGTAACTAGTATTCTTTCTTCTTTTTGTTTTTGTTTATAAATTTCCCCTTTTTTTCGATTGGTTCCTATTAATAATAAATATAGAACATGTCAATGTCAAAGTGGGAAGTGGCAATAAATAAATAAGGCAGCAATATTGGGTGCTTTTGTGGCAGAGGTGACCTGCAACTATATTCTGTCCCAGTTCTATCATTCTGCCGAATTTTCTCTGGATTTTTGTCCGCAATGGAGCACATGATGGGTCTGCTGAGAATTCATGTCCAAAAAGGGGTTAACCTTGCTGTAAGGGATGTACTAAGCAGTGACCCTTATATCATCATCAGAATGGGCAAGCAGGTTCAACTTTCTTCATTCTCTTGCAATTTTTTTTGTCTCTTGTTTGTTCTTCTTGCTGGCCTCTTTTGTGTTTTTCTGACTGTTTCTTATGATTGTTCATCTTTGATTCTTTGCTGTTTTCTTTTGTCTGTTTGGTTTAGTTCTTTTGTTCAAGGCATTTGTTCTCTTTATGGCTTGTTTGGTGTTAATCTTTCTTTTTTCTTCTTCTTTTTATTTGTGACTTTAAAATGCCAATTAGTTACTTTAATTTCTTATTCATAGCAAAAGTCTCAATATCTCAATTCCGATGCTTGAACACCATAGTGAGTTTTGACTTTAGTAACACAATGGAAACTGTAATTTATTTCCATCTCCTCATAATAGTTATATATGATTTTGGAACTTTGTCAACTGGTGCACCAAATTTTATTCTATTATTTTAATTTTTGGTCTTCTATTATCCTAGAAACCTAGGAAAACAAGTTAGAATAATATAATATTTTTTTTTTCCTGAGGTAACCTTTGAGCTGCAACATGTTCATCTGGATTATAAGAAACTAGGAACCAAATCCATAGACTTGTTTGTTCAAATCATGTCTTCTTACTAAAGGCATGCTGAAATGGAAGTGTAAGGGACAAACAAAGCTATATTTTGTAACTATATGCTATATCATAGAATGGAGAAGTTAGCAACTATGTGGGGTTTGTTGTAATATACAATCTGAAGCATCTAACTAAAAATTCTCCATAATTATTGTTCATGCAGAAGGTGAAGACTAAGGTGGTGAAGAAGAGTATCAACCCTGAATGGAATGATGATTTGACTTTGTCTATTTCAGATCCTAGTCTCCCAGTACAGCTAGTAAGTATAACTATTCTTATAGCAGTTTCTGTCATTGTTTAAGAGAAAATTCGTAAGAAAATTCTATTAAAGATAATTTTAAAAAAAAATCTATTATTTTGAAATCTCTATATTTTTTTGTCCTGATTAGGTACTAGTCCTGTTACAGACGCATATTATGTTTATTATTCACTGTTATTATGTGACAGTAATCAAGATGACACTATCGTCTCATAGTTTAAGATCATAACATATGAATTGGTTAAATTTTATGATCACATTCTAAGGAGTAACACTAGAAGAGTGGAAGTACTAACAGTGTGAATGTGATTGATGCAGTTTGTGCATGACAAGGACACATTCAGCCTTGATGACAAAATGGGGGATGCTGAGTTTGATATCAGTCCGTTTGTGGAAGCGGTGAAGATGCGGCCGCAAGGCGTCCCGAACGACACGATAGTCAAAAGGGTGCAGCCTAGCAGACAGAACTGTTTGGCAGAGGAGAGCCACATTGTGTGGAGAGATGGCAAAGTGGTTCAGAACATGGTTCTTAGGCTAAGAAATGTGGAGTCTGGTGAAGTGGAGCTACAACTCCATTGGATTGACATTCCTGGTGCCAAGGCTCTTTGAACACCTAAAATGTGTGGACAAAAACATTAGGACATTCCATTGAGTTGGTTTGTTGTCTAATAAAAAATTAGGACAAAAACATAGCTCGCTTCTTGTAACATAGTCATCCTTACTCCTTAGTGTAACAATTGCTACTGGTGATTGAAATAGTTCATAGAAGTACTTGTGATGTTGATCTTCAATAATGTGAATCCTGTACAATGTTCTAGAAAGCAGAAACAGAGAATCAGAGATGCTGATGTTAATGGTTGCTTATAAATATATTTCCATTGGTTTGAGCAACGTTGTTTTGTTCGTTTTATATTTTATAAAAGATGATCTTCATCATAAACCATAATAAATGTTGAGGCCAGGGACAAAAAGTCATCTTATCTTGTTGCATTTATTATTAAAAATATTTATAATTAATGCTTTTGAATTAAAACTATTATAAGTTATGAAATCCAAAGTCCAAACTCCAAACATTTCCGTTATTAATTATTACATAAAAATATCAAGAGTAATTGGGTATTTTATGTGTGGTTTGTGTTGAATCTTAATACACAGAATAAGCCAAAGCAGCTTCCATCATCCACTCTCTAATCTAGTGATCTGAAATTCCCACGTGTCATAAACAAATTTACATACTGGCCCCTGATCCATATTGATGTTTTGTTTGTGGCCACAGAACAGAACTGAATTGAAGAATTCAACATACGAGTGAGTGAAGATTGAAGAAGTGCATCACAGCATCACTCTAGTCTCTTCTATACGCTTTTACCCCCCATCCCATCACTACGCAAAACTTGTGCAGTTCGGGCCACACTCTCTTGGTATGTCTTTAATTCCCTACCTACACTCTCCTCCAACGCATTACATTCTTTTCTGTTAACACTGCAATGGATTCCGTAGCGAGATTATGTTAATGCTGAACCCTATATTTTTATTTTATGTTAGCATTTCCCTTTTCAATCACACCATGCTGTAATGTAAGATCCAACCTATCTTCATGAATAGATCTTGATTTTTGGTTCTCTCCTCTTTCTGACAGGGGAAGTAAAAAGTGAAAACCTCTTGATGGAAATGAATATTGCAAGGTAAGCTTTAGCTGGGAAATGCATGTTGGATTTTGTTTATAATATTCTTGACATTAGCAGAATTTATAATCATAACAATCATAAGGCAGTAGAATTTCGTTTTAGGGTTATTGGATTTTGCATTTGAGGTTCTGACTTATGTATTACTAATTATCGCTGTTCTTTCATAATCTGAGTAGGTGTAGTCCCAAAACAGAGGGATCATTCTTTTCCAATACTTCAAGAACAGTAGGATGGGAGAACATGCAGAAACTTCCATATAATAATGTGGCTGTCCAGAGTCCAAGATGGACCTTGCGCAAATTCACCTCGCCCTATCGAGCTTTTACTGCAGTGTGCCCAAGAAGGTCTTTTTTCTGTAGAACGCGTTCTATGGCAACTAGTTTGGAGGAATCTTCATCTTTACAACCTGGAGAAAATTCCACTGAGGATGAGGATCCTTATGCTGAAGAAGAATTGGAAAATTTGGCACAACCACTTACCAGAGAACAGGTATTCCTTTTTAGTCACTTTGTAGTTGTTATTTGTTGTTTGATGAAAGATTGTCCTGTCTTTATATATCTTAAACACTATCTTTGCATCTCATTTAGTATGACTGAAACAAAATTTGATTCAGTATTAAAATGCTTGTATAACTGACATTTAGAACAAACACCCTTGGGAGTTAGGAGAGAATGATAGATGTAAGTATCAAGGAACACGAGTACTATCAGATTTTCAAAAGTATTTTCAGATGAGTTAGGGAAGATATTTCATGAATATATGACCAATAACAAAGGCAAGCTCGTATACAATAATAGAAGTGGCTTGAATTTGATACAGTGAACTTGCTTGTTTACTGCAGTAATCCGAGAATACTTTGTTGGGCTGACAATGCTTATATTTAAGTAATAAGAATTATGTTTTTTCTTTTTGCCAGAGTGGTTATACTATTCTTGATACTTGGGTTAATTATCTTACAAAAATCTCCCATCCCAAACTTCTTAAACAGATAATGGCTCTGCTTGTTGATACTGAAAGAGAAAAACTTACGAAGAAGCTTAGTGAAGCCAACCAGCATAATCGGTTCCTCAAAAGGCAGGTGTGTGCATATACATTTGTTTGCGTTGTTTTTAAATCGAAATCTAGGTGAAATTTTCCTTATGATAGCATTTTTCCTTGTTTAGGAAGTTTATGGTAATAGCGCAATACCTTATGTTCAGAGTTTGATTAAATCTTTTACAAGATGGGCTTATTTGAGTCTAATTGTAAAAAGATTTATGCGGAGAAGGCATGTCAGATGTGGGCAGATGGATCTAGCATCTTTCTAAGTATGATGCCAGTAAAACAAGACAATTAGTTTTGGTTTTGTTGCTGTTAAATGGAAATAGATCAACAGGAAACATGAATGGACATCCAAAGTGGAAAGTAAATGTGGTTTGATAAGTTGATTTGGCCTCGACAATTTTCATTGTTATAGTAGTTGATTTATATACGGGGTTAGTGCTGAAAGAACATGACTTAACTACAATTTTAGTATGTCTTGGTTAAGAGTTATTTGAGGCTACTGATATGGGCTTTAAACTAAACTTCAAAAATGGTCTCTTTCTTTGCAGTTGCATATAAAGGAAGATGCATTGGTAAATTTTAAAAGTGAGCTTGCTGTCATGGAACTTGAAGTTCAGGTTTACATCTACTGCTATCTTTTCACTTTTTGTGCCACCAACAGATAGTCTTACAGGCTCCTAACAAAAGGAAGATAGTCAAAACTTACTGTCTGTAGATAGATAAACATGAAATGGAAATGAAACAACCGAACAAATTTTATATGTAGTTGAACCAAAAATTTAAAATACAAAATGAATTTTTGAGGATACAAAGATACTAATCTTTAGTTAAAATATCTTGAATTTTAGTGTGAGCAGTACTAGTTTTCCTGAGCAATTTTAATGTGGTGCATACAAGATTGGTCAAGCTGTTGAGAAATGTGGGCAGTGGTATGATATTGCTTACTTGGGTGCAGGCTTTGGTCCAACTAGCAAAAGAAATAGCAAAATCTGGTATTCCAGAAGGTTCAAGGAAGATCAACGGAAAGTACATTCATTCTCACCTGGTTACTCGATTAGAAGGTATGGTTTGCCCTGGTTATTCCTCCTGATAAGCTCCATCTTATATGGTTCACAAGTTATTTGAGGACAATTATATGCTGGTTTGCATGTGAAGTTAGCAAATACAATTAATGGGAGTGCATTGTCACACCAAGCATTTCCCCTTTATATGTACTAATTGGTGCAACATGCAATTGTTTTTGCCTACATAGCTGTACATGAACAATTGATGGAACAAATAAAGGACGTTGGTGCGGCACAGTCCAAGGAGGTTTCTATTTTTTGGGTTGGAATGGCTGAGGTAAACACATTCAATGGTAGACTTCCAAAATGTTGAATGGGAATTTGGTTTGAAACTCTGAATCATAGATAATGTACTTTCACTACATCATTATTGATTAGGGAAATGCTATTCACGCTTGAGCTCCTAGTACCAACATCACATCAGACCTTAAAATATGAATTTTAATTTAATAAAATCAAAACACAAACAATCCAACCCTGTATGCTTGAGCTTTCTACCAGGGAACCCTAATTATCACATAACAATATCTCTCTTACCCTTGCAACACTTAATGCTAATGCTGTCAAAATATATAGCTTTCTATAGATAAGGGCATAGTTGACTTGCAAGGCATAGGTAGCTAGCTTGAATCATTGAACTACTGTTATTTCATAGATCGCTTGTTTGATTCAGAGCGTGCAAGTTATGGGGACCTTTGATGGTTGGAGCCAAGGAGAGCACCTTTCACCTGAGTATACTGGTTCTTACACTAGGTTCTCAACAACGTTGATGCTGAGACCCGGGAGGTACCTACCATATTTCTCATCTTGCTTTAACGCTCTATATTGAGCTTATAACAGTTAACACTGTATGATCTTCTTCTCTAACTCCCCAAAATCCCAAAATATTACTATGTGTAGGTATGAAATCAAATTCTTAGTAGACGGTGAATGGAAGCTATCACCTGAGTTCCCCATTATTGGTGAAGGATTAACCAAAAACAATTTGTTAGTTGTCGAGTGAATCATGCCTGTTATGTTGATTAATTTCAATCCTAGCAACTTTTTGAACTACGCAACTATATTTAGCTTAGTTTATAACCTAGTGAGTTTATGCCAATGCAACGTCATAAAATAATTTTGAGTTATTTGTAAAATTCAGCTTGTTCTGCATCTATGAACTTTTCATGTAAAATAAGTTTCTTTTTACTATTATGATTTTGGTGGGTTTTAAATGGTTCATTCTGTAAGATGACATTGAACCAAAAAAGTTAGACGAATTATTGAAGGGTTATAAAACTTTAATTTGGACTTGTTATGACAATGCCAGCGTGAGACTGAAAGCGAGAGATAGTAACTGATTAAGGACACAATGTGGCGCCATGCATGCCATCTCCTGAAAATCTCAAGTCAAAGGAAAGAATTATTTAGGAACTAGATGCCAAGTTTGATAAATTTGTTTATGGTAAACAAAGGCATAAACGCAACTTTCATGCTATTCCTTACCTGCTACACCATCCATTTCACTGCCACTAATACGGTATTATTATCCTTTGCCTGCTCCATGCAGCAACCCCTAAAAAAGAATCCCCCTTCACCAAATGACCTTCCAACTCTCTCTCATTATATTTTGTTTACTTTTGTCACCCTCATGTCCACCTAAATCTAGTTAATTAAATAACGTGGATTGTGGAGTGAATATATATAGAAAAAGTATAGGAAACAAGAAAAATATTAAACAATGTGAATAATGAGAATACTAGTTAACAATGTTGAGAATACTAGTTAACAATGTTGATTCTTAATTGGATAGTTATTTCTTTTGATTCGGTTTACTCATATATAGTTAACAATGACTGAATATTCACTAGGTGTACGGATTGTTATCCTAATATTAGGGTTTAGAAGGTAATTTGAAGGTGGAGTATTTTTTTATTTTATTGAGTCAATTCTAGAGCTCATTATTCACAAAAATTATTATCTACTTAACAAAACTTATATATATATATAATTTTATTTATTTGAGAAAACCCTATTATCAAGAATTCCACTAACTTTTCGTGTATCATTTTATGAAGAGGATGATAATAAGATACTTTTACATGTAAATAAATATAAGTTTCTATACGTGTATCGAAGTTATTTGTCATGTTATAGAGTAAACAATGGTCATCTTATCAACAAGAAAAATTAAATAAAAGAATTAAATACATCTAAAAAAATAAAATGGAGATTTTTTTGTAGATGTTACAGATTAAAAAAAGGGCAGTATTAGTTAGTATTATTAATTTCTGTTTATAAAATCTTTTTAACCTTTATTTTTTGAGGATATAGGA
>NC_029787.2:122560692-122564158 GCF_000816755.2 Arachis ipaensis
CCTATGTTAATTTGTGTTAAGTGTTAATATAAATTGATTGATGATACTCATTATTAATCGAAAAAAAAAAAGAGTACAACAGTAAAATAGGACGGAGAATAAATCTTTGCATATATAGTGAACGATCTAAAATCGTCTCCTAAAGTTAACATTTGAATTTTCATAGCATTCTTCCAAGGTCACTCTATACTAAAAACCTTGCGTTGCATGCTGGTTCTTAGATGCTCTTCTTCTTCTTCTCGAAGGTTGCTGGAGTTTGGAACGGCAACCACTTCCTTTTGTTCCTACAAAACTGTTTGGTGCTACCGCTGCGTAGGCCTTGATCCTTGAACTAACCATTTATATCATACAATCCTTATTGTTAAAGAATTTAAGAATAAGGGTTTATGATGAAGAAGAGTGCTTTTGAGAAGATGGTGATGCAGAAGAACAAGAGCAAGGGAAGCCACGAGGATCAGAAGAAGCAGCAGTGTAACAGGTTGTTGGTGAGTATCAACGTACTTGGGAGCGCAGGGCCAATAAGGTTTGTGGTGAATGAAAAGGACACTGTTTCTGCGATCATTGAAACCGCTCTCAAGTCCTATGCTCGTGAAGGCAGGCTTCCTCTTCTTGGTTTTGATCCCACCGACTTCCTCCTTTATAATGCATACTTTGATGGTATCACTCTTACTCAAGAACACCTTTTTAGGTTTCCATGAATTTTTTTTGTATCAAACTCTAAATTTTTAAGCCATAGAAATTCTCTATATCATATGAATAGAGATACATTTAGTGTTAGGGAGTAACAAGATGTGATTTTAGAAGAGTCCAATATTATAATAACATAAAGTTTGGTTCATGAGATTTTTGAAGTTGACTGGTTATTTTTATTGGTTTTTATGGAAACTGCTTTGACAGCTCTGAATCCATTGGAAGCCATAGGATCTTATGGGGTGAGGAACTTTGTGCTGTGCAAGAAGCAAGTGTGTTCATCAAAGCCAGAACCAAACACAGAGCTGATATCTCAGAAAAGCAATGGTGGTAGTGGCTTTAAGGCATGGTTCAACAAATCATTTGGATTGAAAATTTTATCCCATTGAAGAGATATATCAATTTGAGATATGAATAATGATGTGGTGTTAATCCATTTGGTTGTTGATGGTAATGCGGAAGATATATCAATTTAATAATGATGTGGTGTTAATCAATTTGGTTGTTGAATAATGATGTGGTATTAATCCATTTTGTATCTTTTCTGTTTACTCTGCCTGGTTGTATTAATAAGTTTCTTTTTTCAAAAAAAAAAAAAGAGATATATCAATTTAATGTAGAACTCTTCTACAGTTCAGTGTTCTAGCCATGATTGTTCTTTGTTATTCAATAATAATGTGTTTGTTGCAGTTGTGTGCTAGTGCTATTATTTGTTCAAGTGCTTTGTTTAAAATAGTACAGACTATGTAAAAGATGCATCTTTTTATGTGTTTTTTATTAAGCAAAAGATGCATTTTTTATATGTATATATCAAGCTCTTTATTTACATACAACGTCTACTGATTTTAGATTTTAAAATTAATTAATATGAAAATGAATATGTTATTTATTTGGTATTGCAATTCATTTTTTTTATGATTAAAGGTACTACTAATCTTATTCCAGAAATTTGATAATATAATGTGCTAAATTAATGATTTTTTATGTGATGATATGAAGAATAGAATAATTAAGAGCACTCTATGTTATCAAATATAATCCATTAAAAGAAAATAAACAAACACCAAAGTCTTAGTAGTCAAAGTTGGAATATTAAAAAAGGAAAAAAAATGTGAAAATACATATAGTCATAAAAGGTTGGATATATTTAAAAGAAAGGTCAAGAATTAAAGAGATTTTCTTGTTTTTATTTTTTTTTCTTTATTTTTAATTTATGGATAACATGCTAATAATTGCAGAAGAATAAAATATTTTAGTTTCACAATTTCTTTTAAGAAAAAATAGAAGCAGCAGACGGGGTTACGCAGCAAAAATAGAAGCCATTTTAGTTTTTATCCCATCACGCGTCTTTATTGAATACTGAATCTATGTGAATACTGAATACTAATAGAATTTTTTTTAAATTCCTAAAGAAAAATAACACAAAAAATAAAAGTAATATAATATAATAAAATATAATTTTAAAAGATACATACAATGAAAGAGAAGAGGACAGTAATACTGGTGAGGTGACAAAAAGAATAGGTATAGAGAAGGGTCAGATGAAAAGGATAATATATGATACAGTAGAAAAAGTATAATAAAAATTGGGTAGACACTCAGGGAAAAATGCTCAAAATGTCTTTATATAAAAATATTTGATTTTGTCTATTGAATAGATTATTATATATTAGATTTTTGACATTTCAATCTTATTTATAATTTATATTTTTATTATTAATTTATGTTTCTTAGAATATATTTTTAAATATGGCTAAACAAACAACTTAACAAAAAGTTGTTTTAACTATTTTTATGTGAGTGGGTACCCTAAAAATTAAAGTTAAAGATGGTTTAAAATATTGAATATAGACATGAGAAAAATAAAAAATACTTTTACAAAAAAGAGTGGATATTCTTTACTCATTAGTATTGGACACGGAGATGGCAGATGATCATTGATCAACTGTGTTTTTTCAATAGAAATTTTTATATTAGATTTCAATTCACGTTGTAGGAAAAGAAATAAATTTCAACGACATTTGAAATAACTCATTTATAAATAAGATTTGTAAATATGTTCATCTTAATTCTGTTATACATGATATTTTAATATTTTTCTTAACTTATTTAATTCAAATTTATTTAGTCTATGCATTTTAAATATAATGATCGATAACTTATGAAATATTGTTATACATTTTTTGAATCATTTATTATTTTTAATTAATTTTCAAATGATCGATCTCAAACTTGTAATCATATGAATAAAAATATTAAAAATAATTCTTCGAAAAGACAATAAATAAGTAACTGTATAACTGTACGACGATTGAATTAATAGCATGAAATAACATTACTAACAACCGTCAATTTGATTTTGAAGTTTCTACCAATAATGGAATTGTTACTTGAATTTTAATCAAATTTTAGGGTGAGGATGCACAAGAACAAGTACTTTTTGCATCAACGATGAAGAACATCATCTATAAAAAATGTTTCAAATATTTTAAGGGAGGAAAATAACTGAAACTCCAGTTGAAATACTTAAACATTTTAAGTAGTTTGAACAAAATGCTTGAATTAAGATTACTGCATAAAGAATATTAGAAAGTCATTTAAATTTATTTTTAGTCATCAATTAATTATCAATATTTTTATGCTAAAATATGTTGTTGAATTATTAAATTAAAAGAAATTGGATTAATAACTAAAAGTGATGATAAAAAATAATAAATTTTAATAACGGTCTATTATTTCTCTTAAAAATTAATATTTATTTTGTCATTAATAAATC
>NC_029787.2:122564219-122566071 GCF_000816755.2 Arachis ipaensis
TTATCTAATTAGTAAACAATATAATATTTTTAAATTTATAAAATATAATATAATTAGTTTAGCTTTTAGTCTACTTAAAATTAAACACAAATAATAATAACAGTAAAAGATTTTATTTATCTTTTAATAACACTTTAAATTTCAAATCTTTTTTGTATCACTTCTATCTATCTTAATCTTATCTTTCAATCATATCTTAATTTACATAAATTGATCAATTTTTTTTATTGTCATCTATCTATAAATATAACTTAGCTAAAAACTTTTTTAGTGCACTTTCTTTTTCATAAATTAGTATTGCAGAGTCCTGTGTCAATTGATATAGCTCGAGTCTAACATACACATCATGGGTGAGGTTGATCAATGGGAAAACATTCATGAAGATATGTTGAACCAAATCGCAGAGCGACTCTATTCATATGATGACTACCTTCAACTTCGATTGGTTTGCAAGCAATGGAACTCCAAAGTTCCCAAGATTCCCAATGGCATCAAAGCTCCGTGGCTGCTAGTACCTATTGGTGGCGCTGCTAAAGAAGCTTTCAAAATTGGTAAGGACATCTACCATATCACGCAATTACCTAGCATTGATGAAGAAACTGTTGACACTAGTAGTCTTGAAGAGAAGGGAATTTACCATCTCAAACTAGAGCTGCAATACAATCTTATCCGTGGTTCTTGTCATGGATGGCTAATAATTGTATCCATATATGAAGGCACTATACGAATGCTAAATCCATTGACAAAGGTTTGCTTGGATCTTCCTCCAATCTCAACTCTACCAAATGTAATTGATGACGGAGATGAATATTATTCTTATTACATTGGACCCTACAAGTTCATTACGGACACTGTACATGCATATAAAGTTCTAGTTTGGAAGGTTGTTATAAATTCAGCTCCTACCAATGACAATAACAATAATTTTATGGCTGTGGCTTTATATGGAGGTTCTTATTTGGCTTTTTACAAGCCGAGTAACAGGAAATGGCTCAAATTAACAACCAATACCGATGCATGGACATACTTTCAAGACGTTATATTTTTTCAAGAGAAGATATATATAATAGATGATGATGGCCAGCTATACGTGTTTGATACAAACACAAAGGCAAAGCCCGTGAGAATAATTCATGAAGTCACGCCTCCATCTGATGTTGTCACTGTTGAAGATGAAGAAGTCTCCAATCTTAAATACCTGATTGGTTGTGCTGATGGAAGTTTATTGATGGTGGTAAGACATCTTCATAATTTGATGCAGCAAGATAACCAGCGTTCCTATGAGACTATCAAATTCGATATTTATGAATTGAAGAAAAATGCAAACACATGGTCAAGAGTAACTAGTTTGGGGAATTATGTGTTGATAATTGGATTCAATGCTTCTGTTCAAATGTTGGCTGACGATTTTTCAAATTGCAAAGGAAATCAGATCTTCTTTACCGATAATTTTGTTATAGACCAAACATCAGACGACGTTGTTTACTATCATAACATTGGCATCTTCAATTTGGAAGATCAGAGTTGTCAAACAGTGTTATCAGATGTTAACTTTTTTTGTCCTCCTGTTTGGATGTTCCCTTAATTAGCTTAGGTTTTTTTCCTTTTATCCTTAGATTTTCAATTTGTACTCTTAGAAAGTATTGTGTTTAGATCATTTTGCAAACTGTCTACTAAATCCTTATTTCTTCCTTTCATCAAGTTTAATATATAAAGGTGATGTAATGACATTATTTTAGTCAAATATTACTTATTTGTTTACATATTTATATTCTTCACTTTTCGGTTTTTGGAGATTTTTTTATAAATTACTAGTGTATAGTCCGTACTCTATACGAATAATATATGAAAT
>NC_029787.2:122566435-122568735 GCF_000816755.2 Arachis ipaensis
CTAAGAATTTTTAATCTTAAAAATAATTAATATTTGTCTTAATCAATTTGAGTTTGTTGAGTGGCCATCTCACTTATCCGCTTAAGAAAGTATTAGGATGTTCGAATCCATTGACAAGCGATGGAGTATCAATACGTGGTTAGACTTTGCAAGAGTACTGGTGAGTACCCGACCCGTTCCTACCCAATCAAGACGAATAATAACTCGACCCGAGGCGAGGCAGGTTTCGTTCAAGGCGAGTGTTCGAGCAGGGTAGGATGGGTCGGGTTTAAGGTGTACCCACCCCAAGGTATATACATATAAACACTTTTTATGGATTAGAATTTGCCTCACATCACATATTCAATGATTAGTCTGAGTTCATACTCCATATCCACACTAGAGAGACTCAGTCATCCTCACCTAGAGTATTCTTCTTCTCGGCTTCTCTATGGAAAACCTCACCGCTCTCATTATCATCACAGCTTCCGTCGTCTCGCTACTGATCCCGTCACTGCCTTTCTCTAGGTAAATTCCTTAAGCCTGTTGCTGCCTTCCTCCTGTTGAGACCCTTTTTTCTAGGTAAATTTCTCTCCCCCTCTCTCTCCCATCACATATTGTGAGTCTGTTAAATTCTTCTTTTCTTCTTCCACAGTCTCATCACTTGGTCGTAGCCCCTTTCTCCTGAGCGTGTCATGTTTTCTTCCTCTATTTATCTGTCTGCAGATAAGTTTCCCTCTCTCTCACATTATGAATGACTAAATATGTATTTCATTGAATCTCTACTTGGTGAAGTTGTGAGTTTGTGTTGTAATTTTATTGGTGAAGTTGTATGTGAATTTGTGTTGCAATTTTGTTTATATATGTGCAGTGGGTCTAATCTACATTTCAATAATTTCTGTCCATATTATGTACTAATATTTTTCATGATTGATTTTAAGATTATTTTATATAAAAATAAATATGTTTCATGATTAATTCTTCATTGAAGTGTGAATGTTCTCATTACATAAAGTTCATTTTGTATTTTTCATTTTAAATCGTTATTAACTTTGGATTCTAATTACTGATGTTGGCATGTTGCAATAGTTTATATATGTTGATTGAGAATTAGAACTTCTGTGATTTTGGTTAATTTATATATGTGCAATGGATCTAATTACTGATGTTGTAATGGTTTGCTCAGTTTTTTAAATAAGTACTTTATATATGGTTTGTTTAGATTTTTCAATTTTTTCAATATAGGTGCTTTAAGATTATTTCATGGATAGTAATGTTAGAGAGGACGCACAAAACAAACAGTGTTGCTCCTAGCCATATTGAGATTGATATTTAGAGTAGTGTTAATACACTTAATGTTAAATTTGTAGTGATCATACATTAAATTTTTTTTATTTCATGTTATTTGACATTATATGAATTTTATGTTTGCAGTTTAATTTATGTATAAATTTTAATTTTTTTATCTTAATTTATGTATGAATATGTAAATCTTAAAGTATTATTTAATTGTTATAGGATGGGTAAGAGTGGAGAGGGTACTCGCAGGAAAGAATTAGGGTACATCATTTTACTACCCACAGAAAATGATTAAGATACAATATTTTACTACCCGCAGGTATAGGTGGAGCGAGTAGTTGAAAAGTTTAAGGACAGCGCGGGTAAGGCAAAAACCCGCCTCACTGCCAACCCTATACGTCGTGGATTAGTTCTCGATCTGTCCAGTTAAAAAAACACCATAGAAAAAAAATATTTTTTTTAAGTAGAATAATTTCTTAATGTTTTATAAAGTTATAATTAAAATCAAAGGTTAACGGTTTTTAATGTTAAAAATGTTAAAAATAATTAGTATTTATTTTAATCAATTTGAGTTGGTTGAGTAGTTATCTCACTCGTCTATTTATGGAAGTATTTTTTAATCTCGCTTATGTATATAACAACTCATTGGCTAGCGACAAACCCTTGATAAATGGAGTTTCAATCCCTGGTGGATTAGTTCTCGGCTTGCCGAGTTGGAAAATACGGGGAAAAAAATAGTATTTGTCTTGAAAGTAGAACAATTATCATTGATAGCAATACTTGTGGAGATTTGTCTTTGTTGAAATTTAAATGTGACAACTTTATTTATTGGTATTATATTCATTCATGAAGTCAAAACAATATGATCAACGTTGTTACCGGTTAATATTTCACACATGATTTTCAAGTTTTCAAACTTATATATAGACTTATTTTTTTACAAAAGCTATTAGATTGATTAATATTTTTTAGTAATATTACTAAAACACTATCGTTGAGTATTAATTTGTGTGAAAAAAAAT
>NC_029787.2:122568819-122572105 GCF_000816755.2 Arachis ipaensis
AAAGTACCGGTAAGAGGGTCCTTTTGGTCACACGGAGAGAATGGTTAAGGACCGCGTTGTTAATTTCTAATGGTGAGGGAGCGTCATGTCAATTTCGTAAATGGTTAGGGATTGGGGAGGGGTTTTACTCTTATTATTATTATTATTATTTGTTTGTTTTATTGCGTTAGTAAATAATATTTAGACTAAAAGAGAAAAAATATAATTAAAATTTTTTAGTTTGATTAAAAATTTTTTTTGTAAGCACATCTAACTTTTACATATATTAAATGTAATAATGTTTAATAGTATAGTTTGTTTTGCAACAATAACTCAAAATATTAACTCAAGTGAGTAAGATCAACCTAGGTCCATTGTCTGGATTCTAAATTCGAATTTGGTTCATTATCTTGGGACTCAATGCAGATAAAGTCCACGTGTCCCATCTCAAATCGGCTCAAATTAAATTTCCGTTGTTAGTTAGGTAGTGTTTGTTTTGAGGTACTGAGACAGAGACTGAGAGACTGAGACTCAGTATCATGTTTGTTAGTTCAGAGACTGGTATTAAAATTTCTGTCTCTGTCTCTAAAATTTCAGTATTTCAGTACCTCCAAAAAGTAGGGACACAGGGGACTGAAATTTTTAGAGATAGAGACTGAAACTTTAATAACATTTTATACCTAAAATACTTTCATTTCAATTAATTAATTCCAATTTTATCCTTTGTGCAAATTAAATTAGAGTTTTATTCTTATTTCAATTCCTGTCCCCCATTTTGCACCAAACAGAATACTGAAATTTATTTCAATCCCTATCTCTAGTCTCTGTCTCTCAGTCTCAGTCTTTCCGTCTCTATCTCTCCACCAAATGCTATCTTAGAGATGGTAATTGATGCTTGTGTGGACGTGGCAGACTTTCATTCCCGTCCTTTGCTCCTATTTAAAAAAAAAAATACCCTCCGTCCCCTCTCTATTTTTGTCGCAAGTCCCTCTTTAATTATCCCCTTAAGAAATGCAGATACCCACAGTTATTTATAGATATTTTTTTAATTTTCTTTTAAATAAAAAATCATAATATAATAATCATAAAATAATTAATTCAATATAATTCAACACAATTCATAATATATTCATTATAATAAATAACATTTCAAAAAAAAATATAAAAACATCTTCCAACAAATTACATAACATAATTTTTTGGAATGAAACTGAGCGGTGTAGTGACAAATTTAAGAGGCAGAGAAAGTGAGTTAGAGAGAGATGCAAAATTAAGACTAAAGATGTGTCTAAAAAAAGTGTTCGAATTGGAGGTAAGAATAAAGGTTACTAAATTCAAAAATATATATTAGAAAAAATCGGTAATTTTATATTCGCGTTGTTTTTACAGATCTTATGGAGAGGATAACTATGTCCCCGTCCCCGTCCATTTCATGTGGATAGATTTCCACAATCCCACCCATGAACATTTGACATATTTCTATTAAGTTCTAAATCGCGATTAATCTCTACGAATATCTATTTGGTTTTTTTTTATTATTCCAATTGCTAGCATTCGTCGGTTCGTGACGTGGAATTATACCAGCCACTTAGTCAATTCTTAGATAACCAAAATCCAGATTATATCATTTTCATAAAATTATATGTATCTTATTATAATAATATTAATAAAAAATAAATATTTAAATACTAAATGAGTCACATTTTTCATATATATAACAATGATTAATATCACATTTTATAACTTGTGAAATCATATTATAAACTATTGATAAGTTTGGATTATGAATATAAATTGAAAAAATTTAACTATAAATTTAAATGGCCTTATTTTTAAACTGTATAATTTAATAATTTTTTTTCAATTTCTATACTAATAATATTAATTCTTCTAACTTTTTTTGTCTATGTTCTCCAATATATTGTTTCTTTAAAAATATTCAATTACATAAATAATATCTACTTCATCATACAATAGTCCATAATCTTAATTATTTGACTTCTAAGGCGAGGACCTCTACATTTTCAATAATTTGATGAAATTTTTTTTATCTATATCACCATCTTATAACAAAATATACCAACCTCTAAATGGAAATCAAAATCAATAACCAAATAAAAAAAAAAGTCAAATACATGAATGTCTGACTACTATGATACATAGATAAATGTTGAAGTACAATTACACACGAATTTTTCTAAGCCATAATTCAAAATTCACCTATCCATTCTATCAATCAAATAACATATTCGAGCGTTACAATCTCTGTAGGTAGTCACGTAGACTTTCGAACACCTAAAAAGTCCGCATTTTTTTTAGTGTAAGTCATGCAAACCTCCCCGTTCATAAACTTTACCATGCTCTCAAGCTCATTAATTACCTCAGCAGTGTCTCGAATAATAAACATACTTTTGGGTCTCAGAATTTGATCAATCTCAGCCACAATAACTTGAAAATTACACTTAAGAAACCAATAAATATATTAGTAAAATGACACAGATAATTATTGCCTGTTGATATGATCTGACAAACTATTGATTTTGATGAATGAGAAATGAAATAATTATATATACATTTTCTTGAGTTGAAAAGAGATAATCTGCATGGAGAAAATCGTAGGACCTAGGATAAGTGCTAAACGATTTATACCAATCGTGATACATGCCAAAAAGACCGTGTTCATATATAATAGGAAGTGTATCTGGAGTATCTACTGAAACCACATTCATGACCTAAATATTCAAATCTTTTATAGCTGCAGCAAAACTGGAGACCAAAAAATAATTATAAAATAAAGGTAGTGACAACGATAGATTTATATAATTCGGATTAATATTTTAAAAGTGATTTTTCTTATCCTCTGTAGATTGATCTTATATCCATAACATTTTGCATATTTGGCCATTGAATTTCTATCTGAACACTTTTTTAGTATTCATAGTCCATGCTAAAATTGTCAGGGACAAGCTTTTCATAAACTCCAACTTGAGAACTTGTCAACCATGGTCCATGAATACTTCATGGTTAACATATTATATATAACTCCGAGTGGGAGTTGGAGGGTCTGGTGGCTTGTATATATCCACGATAAGTCGATAGTTGCCTTCTTGCCACGACGTCTCATAGAAAGAAAAAAATTTGTTGTAAAAACTACCAAATAAAAGAGTAATTGATAAAAAAATGAGATCCTCTTCTAATATATATGACTTTTTATAATGATAAAATAAAAATAGAAGGAATAAAATTTTATATTTTTATATTAGAAATAGAATTTAATATTTATCCTAATAAAATTAAATAATAGATT
>NC_029787.2:122572243-122575752 GCF_000816755.2 Arachis ipaensis
AATAATTAATTATTTGATATAAATTATAATAAATTGTGTGATATTTAAATATATAATCAAATCAATTAGTTGCTATAATTAATTTACTGTAGTAACTTGTATTTAATGAGTTAAAAGAAATAAACCAAGAAATACTCTTAAAAGTATGTCACGTCAGCTCAGCTCCATCATTAAGTACAGAAATCCAATTTTTATATAATAGAATAAATAAAAAATTTTATTACAAAAAATATTAAAATTTATTATTTTTTATCATTAATTAGACATTAATATTAATTTTTTACCAGCTACATATAGCAACCCCCTCAAAAAGAATCCCCCTTCACCAAATGACCATCCAATAACTCTCTCTCTCTCATTATAGTTTGTTTACTTTTGTCACCCTCACTTCCACCGAAATCTAGTTAATTAAATAACGTGGAACGTGGAGTGAATATATATATGGAAAAGTACGAGAAGTCAATGTATATTTTATACAATGTATATAATGAGATTAAATTGAAATTAGAATTAAATTAGAGGCAATTAATTAATTTTAAATAGTTTTTAATTTAAAATTTGAATCAAATCATGATTCCCGTTAGTTATGACAATTAATTAATTTTGAGTAGTTATGGCAATCTTTATAGTAATATAAATGAGGAGCTCATTTGTTGATGTGGCGCTCATACGTTGAGTCTCGGAATTTATTTGCTTACGTGTCGTCACTAGAAATTTTTAGATTTATATTTATAAATTATAAATTATTATTTGCTTAGATTGTTATTTTCAAATTTTAAGTTTGGGTTGTTTTACTTAGGTTGTTATTTTTTAAATTTTAAATTGTTTTATTTGTTTGGGTTGTTTTACTTAGGTTGTTATTTTTAAAATTTTAAATTATTTTATATTCTTCGGTTGTTACATACTAATATTACTATAAATAAAGATTTACGTTAGTTTAGAATTTTTAAATTATTATTTGTTTAGGTTGTTATTTTCAAATTTTAAGTTTGGGTTGTTTTATTTAGTTTGTTATTTTTTAAATTTTAAATTAAAGTCAACCAAATTTAAAAAAATTTAGTTATGATGCAACTATAAAAGGATAAGTTATGAGAAATGTAAAGAACCACAGTTTAAAGTACATCAATCATTTTCTTTACATATATCCAAAATCTCCCTACTTATTCCAATGGCTGGTATTCACAAAATTGCTGACATCAATCCTACAATCGACAATTTGTGTGTACGTATACGAGTGATAGGTTATGGACACTATCAAGTTACGGAAATTTTCCATTGCCATACTCAATTGAGATGGTTTGGTTTAATGAAGACACGAGTTTTCTACTAATATCCTTTTATCTATAACTCTAAGGTTATTTATTTATTTATTTTTTAAATTAAAGTCTATGTACATTGGATTAGATATTGAATAAGTCTATATTTAACCATTTTTTATGTTATTTTCTTTTTTAAGTAGGTATCGAATAAAGCTTAGTGTCATTGATGATTCTAATTGTGTATGTTTTGTAATCTTTGACAAGGAGGCAAAACAAGTTTTGGGAAAGAACTGTGTAGAGATACTTGATCCACTCCTATTGATAAAATCTAACCAATATTTATTTCTAAACGCATTTGTGAAGATACTTTTATTGGTACTTTTTATATTATTTATTATTAATATATTATGTAATACCCTGCAGAAAAGAGATCTATCGGATACACCTACACTTTTGCTCAACCTAATTGATAAGATCTATCTCTTCGTCGTTGAAGTTCAAATATCAGATAATCCACATTTTTCACATTCTTATAAAGTTAAGAAGATGATTGATAATGTGGATCTCATAAATAAATTCAAAGAGGCTCACTCTATTCAAATTGTGAGTATATATAAGTGTACTTTCTATTAAAAATCAATTTATTTTTTGCTTCCTTAGTCATTAGTAGTATCTAATTTATAAATAATAATTAATTATAATTTTAGGATGTTGACTACACCGGTGGTTTGCTTCCAATTTCAAAGACATCCTCAATCATTGAAGGGGAGAAAGTAGAAGGTGCTAAGGTATTTGTTCAAAAAATATTTTTTTTTTGTTCTCTCAAAATTAGATCTTAATTTTATTCAAAAAATATTAGTGAGATAAAATCAAAGGTTAGAAAGAAGTCTTTAATTTAACGTGATTTTTTGTACAGAATTTATTGTTTGAATTCTCCAATGAAGTTGCGGCCAATGATGAATCCGAATTATTGAAAAATGTTATTATACCAACTAAGCGACTATCCTCGGAGTCAGAAGATTCGAAGGTGGAAGCAGATACCTCAACTTGCAAGAAGATCAAGATTGAGAAAGAAACTTGAGAATTTGGATGCACATGTTTTGGAACCCCTTTTAGAGTCTATCTAATAGAATAATGCCAAGCATATGTTTGTTTTGGTAGAACCATTGTCTTTTCTTGAGTTGTTATTTTTCTTTTGGTTCTTTTCGATTTTTATGTTTGGAATTTAAAATTTTTTTAAATATAAATTTAAGTTATTTGGTTATTACTTGTGATTTTATTTTTAATTTAATTCTCACTGTTGATATTATGATAATTTTTAATTTAATATTTAATGTCATAAAGTTATAAATTTCTTCTTTGAATTATTGTTGATACAATTAAATTTATTATTAATTTTTAATGTATACTTATTTAAAAAAAATCTAATTATAATTTTTAATTAAAGTATTATGTTTAGAATTTTAAATTTAAATTCAAATATATTTTTTTTTGAATTTTTAAGTAAGCAATTGGGTTTGAGAATATTTTTTAAAACTTTATATAATTTATAAGCTATTATGCTAATTACAAAAGATTATATTAAAGTAAATAGAATTATTAGTCTTATTAAAATGTGAGGTTATTTATACTATTTAAAAGAAAATTTTAATTTGACATTCTTCTATACTGAATTCTGTTTCTAATGTTGTTTCGACAAAATTGAATTATTTAGGAAATTCTGTTTAAAAATTTAAAATTTGTACTAGCTAATTAGAAAACTCTATTTAAAATTTTAAAATTTGAAATCCTAATACTAATTCAAAATTAAGTGATCCCTTAACCGTTTTAATTTTTAAATTTAAATTTTTTTTACTTGCCACATTTATAAATTTTCTCTTTACTCATTTTACATTGTTATCTTTTAGATTGTTTTTCCACAATAGAAATACTTTCATTTTTTCTCTCTTTTTAATTTTTTTTTCTAAATTTACGTAATTTATAAGGTTATTAATTTTTAGATTGTATTTAGTTTTATTTATTTTTATCAACAAATAATAGGATTGATACTATTTATGACAAAACTAATAAAAATTATTTTTAAATTAACAAATTCCTATATTCTTAATAAACAACAAACGTTTAATTAAAAAAGTTTATTTAAAAATTTTAAATTTGCACTAGCTAATTAGGAAACTCTATTTAAAAATTTGAAATTTAAAATTCTAATACTAATTCCTAATTAAGTGGCTTCTTAACCATTTTGATTTT
>NC_029787.2:122579353-122584577 GCF_000816755.2 Arachis ipaensis
AATTTCTAATACTAATTTCTAATTAAGTTTTTAACCATTTCGATTTTTAAATTTAAATTTTTTTACTTGACACATTTATAAATTTTTATTATTATCTTTTAGATTGTAGAAGTATTTTCATCTTTTTCTCTCTTTTTAAGTATTTTTTTCTAAATTTACGTAATTTATAAGGTTATTAATTTTTAGATTGTATTTAATTTTATTTATTTTTATCGATAAATAATAGGATTGATAGTATTTATGACGAAACTAATAAAAATTATTTTTAAATTAACAAATTCCTATATTCTTAATGAATAACAAACGTTTAATTAAAAAAGTTTATTTAAAAATTTTAAATTTGCACTAGCTAATTAGGAAACTCTATTTAAAAATTTGAAATTTAAAATTCTAATACTAATTCCTAATTAAGTGGCTTCTTAACAGTTTTGATTTTTAAATTTAAATTTTTTATTTGTCACATTTATATTTTTCTATTTACTTCGTTTACATTGTTATTTTTTAGATTATTTCAGCACAACAATAGAGGTACTTTCATCTTTTTCTCTTTTTACTTATAAGTTATTCATTTTCAATCTCTTTATTTAAAGAAATGGAAAAAAAAAAAAAGATTTTAACTATAAGTTGAATTTATTGATCGTGAGACTAAACTTATATTTATTTGAAAAAAGATACTTTTGTAAAAAAATATATATTATTTTTCGTAAAATATATTTACGTAACTAAATAAATAAGAATAAAAAGGAAATTAAAGCAACCATTGAAAATAAAACCTGTACAATTTTACATAGACATAAGAAGACACTAATTTCATATTCTATTTGGTAAGTTAGACATGAGAAAAAATTGTAAAAAAATTAGTGTCTCAAGTTAAAAATTAGTGTTTCAGCATTTTAGAGAGACACAAAATACATGTTTTTAATGGGTGTTTGTGTATGACCATGTCTTTCATCATTTTTGTCTCAGTAAACAAGCACCATACATGTACTCCTGTGTCTATGTTTTGATGGACATGTATACCAAAAACAAACGCTGTCATATGTGTACTACTTTATTCTTTTTAATAATATAAAAAATTTGATAATAAAAATGTATTATGTATAATGTATATATATTTTTAATTGGTTAAAAAATTTATTTATTTGATATGTTTAGGTATATATTGAAAGATGCAAGAAGTCCAAAGAGAAGCAAGATTATATTGAAGAGAAAATTGATATTAAAAGACAAAGAAAATACAAAGCGAAGCACAATTCAAGGTAGATTTTATATAAAAAAATAAATTAATTATTTTATCATTTTTGTTTTTAAGTTAGAATAATATATTTTTTTATTTGGTATTTTTAAGTATGTCAGTTCTATATATTTAGTTTTTATTGGGTATACAAAATAACTAACATGTCATGAGTATTTTGGCCGAATGAAAGCCCATAAAATACAATATTTTCTATATATTATTTAGTTATTGACAAGTAATAAATTATTAATTTACATTGTCTTCGTAATATGTTACTAAATTTGTTTATGAAAAAATTACAGGAAATTCGAGTGATAGTTCCAATGGTGTGCATTTTTAATCGGTGTTGTCGAACATTACCAATAGCATTAATACAGATTTATTTTTGGATGATTTTGTTTGGAACTTGCTTATGTGAATGTACATGCACTCTATGTATTTTGATTTTCCTACTATTTATTCAATTATAAACTTTAACAGAAAATATGTTCAAAACTAATATCTCGAGTTCTTATTAGGTAATAACCCAACACCATATCGATCAATGTCTCCAACTACTAATCTACACTCTGTAGATGAAAAAGAACAATGTTCCAATATTAGTGATATTAGTAATTCGGGTATCACACGTGAAGCATATGATAGCCCATGTCATCAGATAAGTCAGCAACATCTTCAACAAACATCAAACAATATCGACCCGTTACAAAGCCAGCGTATGTTAATATGCTTTTATTACTTAAAGACCAAATATTTAACTTTTCAATTGGTCTATTAAAAACAATCTTTGGCATATACTAAATAATTATTATAGATTCATTGGAGTACACAAATCGAATTAGATTGCAAAGGAATGCAAGACTGAATAGGAAGACTATGCTACTTCAAAAGAGACATGGTAAGATAAGCATGATAGATTGTAATTATCACAAAGCTAAAATTTTATTTCTTTTATCTTTAATACTACCTTCATAATATATATTCATAATTCAGCTGATTCAAACATTTAACATATATTTATTTTTTTTTATAATATAAAGTACTTGATGTATTATCTCTAATGATTACAGGAGCAAGTACATCTAATTCAAATTTAGATACTAAAGAATTAGAAGAAGTGTGCATAGCTGAAAAAGAAAGACACTTGATACAAAGAAAAACATTCTTGAAGGAATTGACTATAAATCTTTCAAAAAATTTTTAAGAAGTTGAAGATATTATTGAAAACATGACTATATTAGATGATTATGTGCAAATTGAATACCCAGCCATATTCGATGTTGCTAAGAATGCAGGTAATTTAAGAAGTAGCAATATCAGCACTTTATTATTTACTATTGTTTTGCTTTTTATAAACAAAAAAATTATCGTTTAGTGTTCAAGTTTTAAAATTCAAACTAAGATATGGTTATATATTATAATTTTTGTATTTGAACATTGATTTATTGCAATTCTTATTGTTTGATTAACGTGCATGTAAAACTTAAATCTTGAGGTTGGCACAATGAAATTGTATGCATTCTTCGATAATATTTTATAAATATTATTTTTATACTTAACATGGTGAAAGAAAGGTATATTTTTATATAAAGTATTTGTTGCAGATATAACTGAAACAATTTATTATCTTGGTGATTATTAGATGTGATAGATATTGGTGACCTAGAATTTTTTTGTCGGTATTACGACGCCATGATGTGGTATGAGGAGAGATCAGAGAAGTCCAAAACAGGATCCAATTTTGAGTTCTCAATATCTTGTATGCGAGGGAAGGTACAACTGCCGTTTTGAAGCACTTGATCGGACGTTCAGGGATCTTATATCAGTTACCGATCAACATAAGACACATCAACCATTTGGTGGTAAGGTTGTTGTTCTAGGAGGTGATTTCAGACAGATACTTCCGGTGATTCCGAAAGGAAGTAGACACGATATATTGGCATCCGCTATTAACTCATCCCATCTGTGGTCATTTTGTAAGGTTCTGAAACTACATACGAATATGAGGCTTCTAATGTCTTCTTCGGATCAAGATGAAGGTGAAATGAAGAGATTTTCTAATTGGATACTTGATGTTGGAAATGGAAATATTGGCTCTGTTGTTGGTGATGAATCAGAAGTTGAAATTTCAGATGATCTATTGATTACAACTATTGATGACCCTCTCTCTCATTTGGTAGACTTTGCATATCCAAATTTGTTGCAAAACATGTCAGATTACAGGTATTTTCAGAGTAGGGCAATTCTTGCACCCACGCTTGAGAGTGTCGAGAAGGTAAACGATTTTTTCTTGACAATCTTTCCAGGGATGGAAAAGGAGTATTTGAGCTCTGACACATGTCAAGCTGATGAGAATGAAGATGTACAACCAGAGTGGTTCACACCAGAGTTCCTAAATGACATCAAATGTTCGGGACTACCCAATCACAAGTTGACTTTGAAGCCAGGAGTCGCTGTAATGCTACTGCGAAACATAGACCAGACTTCAGGTTTATGCAACGGGACAAGATTAATAGTTAACGAACTTGGCAGCAACGTAATTGGAGCGACGGTAGTGACCGGTAGAAATATTGGAGATAAAGTATACATTCCAAGAATGAACTTGATCCCTTCAGATTCAGGATTTCCATTTAAGTTCCAACGGAGACAATTTCCATTGACAATATGCTTTGCAATGACCATTAACAAGAGTCAGGGTCAATCATTATCACATGTACGACTTTATTTGCCAAAATCAGTGTTCACTCATGGACAACTTTATGTTACTTTGTCAAGAGTTAAGAGTCGCAGTGGCCTCAGGGTTTTAATTCTAGACGAAGATGGCAATCCAAAGTCATCAACAACAAATGTCGTGTTCAAAGAGGTTTTTAATAATATTTAGGTAAGAATAATATTATTTTTATTTTAATAGCATGTTATGATTTATACTTTTGTACAAATATTTATTATAGATATAACTAATTTATCTATAACTCTTTTTTCAGATTTGAAATGAAATGTGTAACAAGGAGCACAACATCCTATGCCAATTGCTTTTCTAATGAAGTTAGTAAGATACTAGGTTATCGATCGATAAATTTTTATTAGCTTTTTATATAAAATTTAGTGTAAAATTAACATGCTATTATTACAGTTATATATGTTCTTATTTTTTTCATGTCTCCCTCCTTATGGTTTAAGAATATTATAAACTTCAAACTCTTCTATTTATATTTTACTTTGAATAAAGATAAAATAACATATTTAACACGTTTATTATATAACGACGATGATAGTGTTATACTAAATTTAAAAAATATATGGTTATAAAATATTATTTTTAATTTAACTTATCAAATTTAAATATAAGCCCGTGCATCGCACGGGTTTAACACTAGTTAATTAAATTTGAATAATTTTCCATTTAAAATTTAAATCAAATCATGATTCCCGTCAGAATTAAATTAGGATTATCTCCCTCTCTCAATACGGTGTAAACTCTTCTCTCACTCTCTCATCGAAGCAAAAGCTGGTACAATGCCGCCACGGTTACCAGTCGCTGTCAGACATCGCGCCAACACTCTTCCGACTGGCGCCGTCGTCCGCACAGGCCACCGTACGTAGGGAGGACGCGCATATTGTGTGAGTCGGGCTCACAGCACCGCAGCAATCCGAACGTCCAGCGCCTCCATCGCAGCCGGTTTGTGCCTTCTTCCTGTCGCTGGATGTTCACTTTCTCTCTGAATGTGGATGGTTATTCTTGGGTGCTTAGTTGTAGACGATGATTGCTGGTTATGATCTATACACGTTCACATTGGAGGTTCATTTTTGTATGAATTTGGATGTTCAGTTTTCGTGAATGTTTATTCTTCGAGTAATTCAACAAGATCCAGTCAGCAGCGCTGGGATGATGCGAGCGCGAGGTTCGGGGCTGCAACTAGGGGTGGCAAACAGGCCTAAACCCGCCGGGCCGGCCCGCGTAACTCGCCAAAAAAGACAGGTTGGACT
>NC_029787.2:122584873-122595226 GCF_000816755.2 Arachis ipaensis
TAGCTGCAACTCACGTCGGTGACACTGACAGTTGCAGGTCACGGATGTTCGGCCGCGTGAGGAGTGACAGAGGTTCTTTCGGCGAGGGCGTTGGCGCGAGGAAGAGGGCGTTGACAGAGGTTCTTCGCGCAGAAACAGAACGGTAGGATGCAGGTTGCTGCGCACACGGCGGGGCAGCGGAAAAAGGGGGTTTTCTGCAAAACAAACAATGGGATTTTTTGGAGGGTAGGTAATGGTGGGTAATGAATGGTTAATATGAAAGAATTTGGAATAAATTGGGGGTAGATATCACAAAAAATAAATAGAAATTAGGGATAATAATGTTTAATTTACATTATTAATACATATTCGGCTAAATAAACAGTCCATTATACATATTGTATAAATACCTCATTGTCTCTCTAGCGGGACTCTATATATATAATCTTATTTATTTGATAAACATTGTAATTTAAATCCTATTATCAAGAATTCCATTAACTTTATTTTCGTGTATCATTTTATGAGGAGGACGATAATAAGATACTCTTACATGTAAATAAATATAAGTTTCTATTTCAAATGTGTATCAAAGTTATTTATCATGTTAGACAGTAAAGGATGGTCGTCTTATCAACAAAAAAAACTAAATAAAAGAATTAAATACATGTAAAAGATAAATGTGGATTTTTTTTCAGATGTTACAGATAAAAAAAGTAGGTGACAGGTGTAATTAATTTTTAATTAGTTAGTGTTATTAATTTTTTAATATGAAATTATTTTGTTAACCTTTATTTTTAATTTTAGTGACCAAGGTTACGAGAACCAGACCGATTAATAAACCGATAAGGTGACTGATTTACTGATTCACCAATTTGACCGAAATTCGACCGAGGTTCAACCGGTTTAATTAAATATTAAATAAAGTGATGGTTTGCATTACAATTGATGAAATTACAAATAATGGCAGGAGAAGGCAGTTTATGCTATCAAAGCTAAAGCTGTAGATTCGTAGCAGTTGCAAAGACTTCTAAAACCACTATAGGCCTCAACTGCAAATGTGTAATGCAATTTAAAACACTAAACTAAAAAAGTATTATCAATTAAATCTTTCATACACAACAAGGTTTGCTGCCAAGCTTTGTTATACAATAAAAACTATGTGCTTCCCATTGGCATTTATAAACATGGTTGATTCAAGAGAGTTAGTGCCTTGCTATGTTGGAGCATTTTCTCATCCTCCTACCTTTTATGCACTTTCACTCTTAAACTTTATCTCTAATTAAATAGCATTTTCACCCATTAATTTATAGCAGCTCATTTTTACTTAATCATTTTAGTATGTCTTAGAACTACTATAAATTAGGTATTTGAAAACTGATTTACTGGGATTTCAATTATCAGAAAAAGCAAACAATAACCATTATCATATTGCCATTACAAGCCTCAATCAGAACCATTAATATGAGAAAACTTTGCAACAATTTTATCCACAAGTCCAGTACTAGCTAGAAACTCTCCAGATTCCAGTACTAGCTAAAAACTCCCCAGATGATAAGAATAATGAACCAACAATATTCCATCTTCTCCCCCTCAATCCTCTTCACAACAACTAAGATAACCGCCGCACATGATCAAATTCATAAGCATAAAAAGATTTAAAGTTTTCAGCAATTCACATTTAGAATTCAGAATCCAAAATTCTATTCAACATTACAAAATTAACAAAAGAAAAAGCTGAAGAACTAAAGAATTCTACGAAAATTCATATAATTAATAAAATAAAAAATTAACTGAAATAAAAAACTGAAGAACTCACTGCAGCTTCATATAGTTAACAAAATAAAAAAATTAATTGAAAAATTGAAGAACTCACTGCGTCAGAGAGAAGAAAAAAGGTCCAGAGTCTACGGCGGCAGAAGTGATGCTTGGTAGGACAGAGGTGGCCGACGACAGAAGCTTTGAAGTTCAAACCAACCAGCCGACAAGGATGAGAACAGAATCTTCAAATCGTGCTGCCGATGATAGAAGCTTCGAAGTTCAGACGAACATACGACGACTAAGCCGATTGAAGCTTCGATCCGCGACGGTGGCAACTGCCGGTGGTCATTGCCGGCGTCGATTGGGCTAGGGATGGTGGAGTTCCTTCTGACTTCTGCAGGTCTTCTCGTTGAAGGAAAGGGAAGTTAGGGTTGACAGAGGGCTAGGAGGCGTGGTGACTTCGTTGGGTTAGGTAGGGATAAAAATCAGAAAATCAGAAGGCGGCGAGGATGCGGTGGTCAAATCCGTCGGTGCTATGGCTGCGGGATGCGGTGGCGGTGGACTGCTGGATTGGTGGTGGTAGCTATGCGATGGTTCGCAGAAAAGAGAGGAGAGATGAGTTGCTGCGATGGTTCGCAGAGAAGAGACGAGAGATGAGACGAAGATGGGTGATTTAGGGATTAGGGTTCAGCACTCGTTAGTTTGTTTAGCCTTTTTTTTTTTCCTTAAGGGACAAAAATGACGCGGTTCAGAGGTTTTATTTTCAAATAAAAAATCTGTTAAAAAATCGGACGGTTCTGTCAATTTATTGGTTGATTGCCGATTCAATCAGTTTTTTTATCGATTTTTTTGCCAAACAGTTTCTAGACTTACTCCCGACTAAGTAATCGGTTTTCAGTTAATCTAGTTGAATCGGCCAGTCCAGTTTAATTTTTAAAATTATGTTAGTGACTAATTTTAATATACATCTAACATGGTTATTGAATTTTATAGATTCTTTCAAATTTTACTTTTTTAGATTTACGAGTTATATATACTTTTTCAAAGGATTTTAAAATTTAAATATTTTAATCTGTCTTTTTCTACCAATATTATAGTTTTAAATTAAATGTGATATTCGCATTTTCAATCAAATATATAACATTTAATTTTGTAATATTTTAAATTTTAATAATAATTTTAAAATACTTATGGCAAATCTCAAATCATAAGATAAACTTAACCATGTTAACATGTTAAGACTAAGATAAATTGATTGGTCATAGTTATTATTAACCAAAAAAGACAGAGCACAATAGTGAAAATAGGACGGGGAATAAATGTTTCAGTAGATATAATTAGGGGTGTATATGGTCTGGTTCGGTCTGAAGATTTGGCCTGATCCTAAACACTTTATGGGCTAATTTAGTGTGATTTTATTGGGTCTAGGACCGGGTAAGGGCCTCAAAAATAGACCCGGTCATTATTTTGGGTCGGGTCCGGGTCATAGCTCGAGTTACCCATTCTCGGCCCGGTGGCCCGGTCATCATACACAATTAATATTTTGTATTATTAGTGATGGATGATGGCTATTCTTATGTGGAATTTAAATATTGTAAACCTTAATATTTTGTGTTATTAGTCATTATAAAATTATAAGTTAATGTTTTATGTTTAAAATGCATAAGACTTTAGACTAATATATAATATTGTATTATTTGTATTGATTTAAATATTTGGTATTATTAGACAATATTAGTATTGATTATGGTTATGCTTTAATTTTAGAGAATGGTTGGTTCTTGTTATATTTTTTTAAGTGAATTTTATTATATAAATTGTGAAATAATGGTTGGAGATTAGGTGATTTTTACATACTAAAGACCCGGTTTTCATCTGGTTTTTACCGGGTTTTCACCAGACCCGAAGATGCGTAGGTTTCATCGGGTATAGGATCGGGGTAAGGTCTAAAAATTAGGCCCGGTCTATATTTCAGGTCAGGTCTGAGTTAAGCCAAATCCAGTGTGGCCCGGCCATATACACCCTTAGATACAATGATACATAGATGAATGATCTAAATTAATACACAATCTTTTAAGTGCGTGTATATCTCTCTTAACATCACTGAAAAAGAAAAACAATAATAACAACCATTAAAATATATAAGTAGAAGAATTGAGGGCATTTGAATTTGCATAGCATTCTTCCAAGGTCACTTTATACTCAAAACCTTGCGTTGAATGCTGCTTGTTAGATGCTCTTCTTCTTCTCGAAGGTCGCTGGAGTTTGGAACGGCAACCACTTCCTTTTGTTCCTACAAAACTGTTTGGTGCTACCGCTGCGTAGGCCTTGATCCTTGAACTAACCATTTATATCATACAATCCTTATTGTTAAAGAATTTAAGAATAAGGGTTTATGATGAAGAAGAGTGCTTTTGAGAAGATGGTGATGCAGAAGAACAAGAGCAAGGGAAGCCACGAGGATCAGAAGAAGCAGCAGTGTAACAAGTTGTTGGTGAGTATCAACATACTTGGGAGCGCAGGGCCAATAAGGTTTGTGGTGAATGAAAAGGACACTGTTTCTGCGATCATTGAAACTGCTCTCAAGTCCTATGCTCGTCAAGGCAGGCTTCCTCTTCTTGGTTTTGATCCCACCGACTTCCTCCTTTATAATGCATACTTTGATGGTATCATTCTTTCTCAAGAACACCTTTTTAGGTTTCCATGAATTCTTTTGTATCAAACTCTAAATTTTTAAGCCATAGAAATTCTCTATATCATATGAATAGAGATACATTTAGTGTTAGGGAGTAACAAGATGTGATTTTAGAAGAGTCCAATATTATAATAACATAAAGTTTGGTTCATGAGATTTTTGAAGCTGACTGGTTATTTTTATTGGTTTTTATGAAAACTGCTTTGACAGCTCTGAATCCATTGGAAGCCATAGGATCTTATGGGGTGAGGAACTTTGTGCTGTGCAAGAAGCAAGTGTGTTCATCAAAGCCAGAACCGAACACAGAGCTGATATCTCAGAAAAGCAATGGTGGTAGTGGCTGGAAGGCATGGTTCAACAAATCAGTTGGACTGAAAATTTTATCCCATTGAAGAGATATATCAATTTGAGATATGAAGAATGATGTGGTGTTAATCTATTTGGTTGTTGATGGTAATGCCGAAGATGACCATGGGTTAATCCATGTTTGGATTTTAGGATTTTTTATGTTTTTGTATCTTTTTTTTTTATTCCGTCCGGTTGTATTAATAAGTTTCTTTTTTCAAAAAATAAAAGATATATCAATTTAATGTAGAATTCTTCTACAATTCAGTGTTCTAGCCATGATTGTTCTTTGTTATTCAATAATAATGTGTTTGTTGCAGTTGTGTGCTAGTGCTACTACTAGTTCAACTGCTTTGTTCAAGATAGCACAGACTATGTTTTTAATACCCAAGATTATATATTATATGTTCTTTATTAAGCAAAATATACATCTTGTTTATATGTATATATCGACCTCTTTATTTACATGCAACGCGTACTAATTTTAGACTTTAAAATTAATTAACATGGGAATGAATATGCTATTTGTTTAGTATTGCAATTCATTTAACTTTATGATCAAAGGTACTACTAATCTTATTCTATATATTGAGAAATTTGATATATAATATGCAAAGTGAAAATTTTTTAATGCAATTTCGTTAAAAAATCAACTAGAAATAAAGTAATTTTAACCAATTAATTAAAAAATAGATCCGTTACAAAATAAATAATTTTTCACTATATTAATTTTTTTAAATTTTAAAATAAAAAATAAAAAAGAGTTGCTTAGATTGTACTATAGTTAATTTCCTGTATTTTTTTTATGTGTGCTATGAAGGATAGGATAATTAAGAGCACTCTATGTTATTAAATATAATCCATTAAAAGAAAACAAACACACAAGCCTTCTTAGTAGTCAAAGTTGGAATATTGAAAGGAAAAATATAGGTAATCAACAACATTTTTGAACAATATATAAACAATGTAAATTAATAAGGTTAAAAGAGTAAATTAATCTTAAATTTAATTAGTAACATTAATTTAGGATGTAGTATATTTTTATTTAATTGATGGTTGTTTATATTGTTCAAGATGATCATTGTTTAGCCATAGAATGTTTGATATAGTTAAAACAGAGAAAGTATTGCATTGTAGAGTCCTGTGTCAATTGACATAGCTCGAGTCTAACGTACACATCATGGGTGAGGTTGATCAATGGAAAAACATTCATCAAGATATGTTGAACCAAATTACAAAGCGACTCTATTTGTATGATGACTACCTTCAACTTTGATTGGTTTGCAAGCAATAGAACTTCAAACTTCCCAAGATTCGCAATGGCATCAAAGCTCCGTGGCTGCTATTACCAATTGGTGGCGCTGCTAAAGAACCTTCCAAAGCTTGTATCACTCAATTACCTAGCATTGATAAAGAAACTCTCGACACTCTTAGTCTTGACGAGAAGGGAATTTACCATCTCAAACTGCCAGAGCTGCAATACAATCTTATCCATGGTTCTTATCATGGATGGCTAATAATTGTATCCATATATAAAGGCACTATACGAATGCTAAATCCATTGACAAAGGTTTGCTTGGATCTTTCTCCAATCTCAACTCTACTAGATGTAATTGGGGCTTGGGCCGTGCAAGGTCACTAAAGACATCATATCTGCGAATAAATTTCTAGTTTGGAAGGTTGTTATAAATTCGACTCCAACCAATGACAATATGGAGCTTGTAATTTGGCTTTTTACAAGACGAATAACAGGAGATGGCTCAAATTAACAATGAGTGCCGATGCAAATACATACTTTCAAGACGTTATATTTTTTCAAGAGAAGATATATGCAATAGATGATGATGGCCAGCTATATCACTATTAGAAAAATTATTTTTAGCGGCCATTTATTTTGTTTTTAGCGGTAATAGCCACTAATACATTTATCGGTAATTAGACATTAGTCGTCTTATGCTTTGTCGCTAAAAGATTTTAGCGATAATTATAACATTTGTCGGTAAAAATCTTTTTAATGACCGCAAAAAGTATATAACTTTTAGCGGCTATTTTCTTGGCAATTTATATGGCCGCCAAAAATAGTTCTAAGATTGCAATGTTATTCATTTTTAGTGGTCATTACTATTGCCACCAAAATTATTTTACTGGCAATTTATATGGCCACTAAAAATAATTCTAAAATTGTAATGTTATTCACTTTTAGTTGCCATTACTATTCTGCTATAATTTTAAGACTTTTTTAATTATACTCACTCTTTTAGAAAAAAATAACCTATCTTTTTTTAAAATTTCAAATTAATTTTACCAACAATTATTATTATTGTACATAATATAAATATACTAAAATTAATTATTACAAAATAAAATATTTTATTAAGTAAATTTACATTATATATTTATAAAATAAAGTGGACTGTCCCAACATGTTTAGACCAAAATGCCAAAGTGTGTATTTTATTTGCCTAACCAAGTTTTCTATTGATGGTGCCAAAAACAAGATCCTAGTTCAATAAAATAGCCACCTCTACTACAATAATAATCGTATATCATTAACACAAATATGTGAAATCATCAAGGGATCACTAGGATCCTCTTGTTTGCAACCATTAACACAAGTATATCAAAGGATTGCATGAGCATTATATACTTTTTCTAGGCATACTATTAGATTTTTTGGTCACTTTCCATCATTTTATGAGGTGAATATATGAATATATGGATATACTCTTCCTATCATTTTCTATCATGGGAAAGTTTTGGAGGCCAGCAATTTTTTAAAAAATTGGCCAGCATTTAACTATAAAAAAATTTTGAATGATCCCACACTGTTGAATTTAATCTTACGCCATTAAAAATATTATTAATGACCAATTAATGATTACAAAACACAAAAATTACTGTCATTTTATCAGGTTTTTTGGTCACTTTCTATCATTAACACAACCTATATGAATATATGATCATCACCTAGCTACATGCAAACTAACAAAAGAGAAGAGATAATAATAAAAGAAAACATCACAAAATAAGAGGAAATATCTAAGGCCAATAAAGGCCCGAGCAAATCAAATGGAGAATATACTCTTCCTTCTCAATGTAATTGATGCAGGAGCATATATCTTTATGTTTGTGTCGTTAATTAAAGTAGTCTAGTTTAGCATATATATATTATATTATGTTATGAGTTAGTCCCACATCGCCCGAGTCATGAAAGTTCCCCCTCCCCTACTAGTATAAATATGCGTATGTACCCCTTTTATTTGCAAGTTGAATTGATTGAGTTATATATTGAAATAAGATGTGTGCTTATTTTCCTCTAGACTCTTTGAGAGTAAGAGGTGCATCCTTGGCTTAGCCAACCAAGGTGAGTTCTTGGCTACTTTCACCATAGTGGGGTTGTTAACCTCGCCAAGATTGGTGGCCCAAGTGACGTCCCGGCGTCAGTTTGGTATCAAGAGCTAGGTCGATCCTCGATTTGCTCCAGTAAAATTTTATTTGGTTCGCGGTACGATCTTAGTGCGGTTCTCTCGCTGTTGGTACGAGTTGTCATCAGTACGGATTGTCTGTTGCGAAGTTCCGGGTAATATTGTTCTTTTCTTTTCTGTTGGTGATTGATTATCTTCGTTCATTATCATCATTGTGCATCCTCATCATCATCATCATCACAACATCAAAGCATCAATCTCATTACATAGTAAAAGATGGCTCCAAAGCGCAGAACTACTCAAGAGATTAAAATGGAGGAGTTACGCCGTCAAGTTAAGGAATTGCAAGAGCAACTTGCAAAACATGAAACTGCTCAAAATAATCATGGCAGGCAGAGTGATAACAGTTCTTCTAGTGAAGAAGATAATGCAAATCCATTTCATTATTCTTCTTCGTCTGAAGATTTGTCTACACGAAGAGCACGACACAACACGACTCACAAAGCTAAAGACTTCTAATAATTATAATATGCACAAAAATAAATTTGAATTCCGAAATACATATCACTTGAGGGCAAGGGAACTAATTATTTGAGGAACCCAACTTGGTTATATAGGTCATAGTTATTAAAATATAGGAAAAGTCTAGGGTAGCAACTTTTCTAAATTCTGGCCAGCATGTAACCAATAAGAAAAAGTGAGTCATTTGATGAAATTTCACACCAATTTTACACCATTAAAATCATCATTAATAGCTATTTGATAGCTGCAAATCATAAAAATTGCTGGCCTTCTAACACTCCTCGACAGAATAAATTAAAGCGTTGGAATTTGAATATAGAGTTATGTTACTTGTATACTAAAATTAGCCACTAAAATTAGTTATTAGTATAAAATATATGTTAAAATAGAAATACATATTGAAAATAAATTAAATTACACATGTATTTATTCACACATACATTAATAGATAATTTTGATGTAGAAATAACATTACTCATGAATATATATAGATGAAGGAATGAAGGACCTAAATTCAGAGGACAAGAGTATATAAGAAGGAGTGAGTGCAGGGTTTTATTGCACTTGTCCGAAACATTCTGTTCTCTCTTCTCCTTTCTCCAAGCTAAGGTTTCTTGGATGCTGCGTATATCTCTCTCTTTGATGCTCTTCTCCAAGGTTCGCAGCGTGTGGAACCACCCTTCACGCGCCATCACCCTCTTCCTCTTCCTTCGCTTCCTCCAAAACCGTTTGGTACTTCCGCAACACTGAACCATCTCATTGTCAAACCACAAGAAAATAAAAAGCTTCAAAATAAGAAGAAGAAGATCAGAATTCAGGAGGCCATGACGAAGAAGAGTGCTTTTGAGAAGATGCTGATGCAAAAGAGGAGCTATGACGATGACGAGGATCAGCAGAAGAAGAGGAACAACAGCAACAATAAGAGGTTGTTGGTGAGTATCAACATACTTGGGAGTGCAGGGCCAATAAGGTTTGTGGTGAATGAAAAGGACACTGTTTGTGTGATCATTGAAACTGCTCTCAAGTCCTATGCTCGTGAAGGCAGGCTTCCCCTTCTTGGTTTTGATCCCACCAACTTCCTCCTTTACTCTGCAAATGCATGCTTTGATGGTATTAATCATTTTCATTTTTCACCCCCTTTTAGTTTCGTGCATCAATTTGTACACTTTTATTGCTTAAATAGGGATACAAATATTGATGAATATGTGAGTATGGTAACTCTTTTGAAAAATTATTTACCATTTTAACAAGTTTAAAGTGGCAGTAATCATGTTTTCGTATCTGTTCTCAAATCGTAATTATTTGTTTTTCGTTCGCTACTGATTTCCTATACATGCCAGGATGACTCAACAAAATAAAATAGGTTCCTTAAACTGGTTTTTCGGCAACTCTTGCAGAGTTGTAGTCATAATTTGGTCTCCTTTGGGCCGTGTTATTAAAGCCGATCTGAGCGGGTCGAGTTGACTGAAAAACTGATTAATCAATAGTTTAATCAATTCGATTTAGCATATAGATCGTTATTGCAATTGAATCGGTCAACGACCACGATCGTTATTTAATTTAATTTAATTTAATTTAATTTCATATTATGTATTTCATATTTTTTTAAATTAAATATATTTTAAA
>NC_029787.2:122595233-122651360 GCF_000816755.2 Arachis ipaensis
CTTTATGGATTTTTATATCAATATTCTTAATTTAATGTAAGTAGAACAGTCTTATGATTTAATGATTAAATCAATAACCTAATGATTAACTTAGCCAACATTAGTTTATTAATATATTTAAAATAAAATAAAAAATATGATTTATAAAAAATCAGATTTTTGTAAATTTTAAAAAGAATAATTTTGTAAGATTTGTTATATTTATCTACATTAATTAAAAATATTTATCTACAATAATTACTGATATTTTGATGGAAAAACTACTTTATAACAGCTTTGAATCCTTTGGAAGCCATAGGATCTTATGGGGTGAGAAATTTTGTGATGTGCAAGAAGCAAGTTTGCTTATCAAAGACACAACCACATTCAGAGCTGATATCTCAGCAGAAACGCAATGGTGGTAGTGGCTGGAAGGCATGGTTCAACAAATCATTTGGATTGAAAATCTCATCCCATTGAAGAGATACATCATCCATCCATTTCATGTTGAGTTGTTCCACAACAATGATGTCGTTTCCTATGATTGTACTTTATTATCCAATAATGTGTTTGTTGCAGCGGTATGCTACTATTAGCTAGGAGTGTGTTTGGTTTAGCCTTTAAAACATGTCAAATTAAAAATATAATAAACACTTAGTCACTTTGTTCAAGTTATTTGGGACATTGTTAATGTTAGAAACAAGAGATCAATCTAAAGGAAGTGTTTTGTGTATTATTCAGTGTGATCAAAGTGTTTTGTGTATTATTCAATGTGATCAAAGGTACAATATATAAGGAATATTTATAGGTGCTAAATGAATCAGAATATTAAAGGCATAGAATCTTATAATTAATATACAGATATACTATATAAATATAGACGATACTAATTGGTCTAAATTGATGCTAATGATTCTCTAACATCCCCTCTCAAACTCAAGTGGGAGCTAAGGATACCAACTTGAGTTTGGATAACAAAGTCCGGAAACGAGTCGGGTGATGAGCTTTCGTGAAGATATCAGTAGTCTGATCTAGTGTTCCAACAGCAATGAGACGAACAACATCAATAAAGATACGTTGCCGAATAAAGTGACAATCAGTCTCAATGTGTTTGGTGCGTTCATGAAACACATCATTATGGGCGATCTGAATAGCACTGCGGTTATCACAAAAAACATCAGTAGGGGACGACTGAGGAGCACCTAGATCTTCGAGAAGCCAGCGAACCGAGATAACTTCAGCAGTGGTGTCAGCGAGGGCACGGTACTCAGCTTCTGTGCTTGAGCAAGCAGTGAACGTTTGCTTCTTAGCACGTCAAGAAATGAGAGCGTCGCCAAGAAACAAACAGTAACCAGTAGTAGAATGACGATCAGTGGGATCACTAGCCCAATCAACATCGGAGTAAGCCTGAAGAGACAAAGAGGAATGGACAGAAAAATAAAAGCCATGAAATAGAGTGCCTTTGATGTAGCGAAGAATGCGAAGAACTGCCGCATAGTGAGTAGTACGAGGAGCTGACAAGAACTGGCTAAGTACATGAACCGGATAGGCGATGTCTGGTCGGGTGACAGTCAAGTAGACGAGACCGCCAACTAACTGTCGATAGAGAGTCGAATTATCCAAAATAGTGCCATCCATAGGGGTAAATCGAACATTAGGCTCAAGAGGAGTAGACTCAGTGCGACTATCTGTAATCCCAGCGCGAGCAAGAAGATCTGAAGCATACTTAGCCTGAGAGAGATAGATGCCATCATCAGTGGAAATGACCTCGAGACCAAGGAAATAGCTGAGAGAACCATGATCTTTCATCTCAAAGGTACGGTGAAGTGAGGCCTTGAGATCAGAGATACCATCAACATCATCCCCAGTAATGATCATGTCATCAACATACAAAAGTAGAAGAACAACTCCACGTTCGCTTTTACGAATGAAGAGGGCATTCTCATGAGGGCTATAAGTAAAACCAAGACTGCATATGGTAATGCTGAACTTGTCAAACCATTCACGAGGAGCTTGCTTAAGTCCATAAAGTGCCTTGCGAAGGAGACAAACCTTATTAGAAGGACAAGGATATCCCAGAGGTGGTTTCATATAGACTTTCTTTTTCAAATCTCCATTAAGAAATGCATTCTTCACATCCATCTGACTGAGAGACCACTTTTTAACCACGGCAATGGCAAGAAGAGCTCTAACAGACGTAAGATGAGTGACAGGAGCAAAAGTCTCTTCATAATCAATACCATACTCTTGCGTACAACCTTGAGCAACCAAGCGGGCCTTATAAAGGTCAATAGAGCCATCAGAGCGAGTCTTGATCTTGTATACCCATCTACTGCCCACAACTTTATGATCAGAAGGAGGATCAACCAAATTCCAAGTATGTGCGTTTTCAAGTGCCTGTATTTCTTCCTGCATTGTTTGTTGCCAATTTGGGTTTGAAGAGGCTTCTCTGAATGACTTAGATTCATGTTGATGAAAGATAGTAGGAAAGCAATGATAATCAAGAAGATGAGGAGGTGGATTCTTTACCCTAGAAGAACGAGCGGGAGGAGGAGGCATGACGGTAGGAGCAGGATCATCGTCCGGTCTGGAATCATCGGGAGATGGAGAAGGCAGAAGAACAGGAGGCTGTGGAGGGTCACTCGAGATAGAATCTGGAGAATCATCACTAGGAAAAAGATCAACATTGGAGTTAGTAAACAAAGGTGACTGAGTAGTAGGAATAGACTCAAAGGATGAGAACCGAGAAAACATGTGGTGCTCCTAGAAGACAACATGACGAGATATACAAATATGTTTAGAGAGAGGATCCCAACAACGATAACCCTTGTGTTCAGTGCCATAACCAAGGAAACAACACATACGAGCCCGAGGTTCAAGTTTACTATATTCATAAGGCTGAAGAAGAACAAAACATACACAACCGAAAACTCGAAGAAAACTATAATCTGGGGGGTATGATAAAGACGCTCAAAGGCAGTAACATTACCAAGAACAGAAGAAGGGAGTCTATTGATAACATGAACAGCAGTAAGAACAGCTTCACCCCAAGTACACTAAGGACACGAAGAAGAAAGAAGCATTGCACGGACGGAGTCAAGAATGTGACGGTGTTTGCGTTCAGCTCTACCATTTTGTTGAGACATACCAGGACAAGAAAACTCAGACAAAGTACCCCTATTCTGCAAGAAAGGCTAAGAGTTTGGAATCATGGTATTCCATAGCATTATCACATCGGAAAACCTTAATGACTTTGGAAAACTGAGTTTTAATCATAGTAGCAAAGTTGATATAGATTTGAGGTAACTCATGGCGATTAGTCATCAAATAAACCCAAGTAAAACGGGAATAATCATCAATGAAAACGACAAAGAATCGAGCTCCACCCATAGAGGTAGTGGGAGCGGGGCCCAAACATCAGAGTGAATGAGATCAAAAGGAGAGCAAGCAAGAGATGAATTATTGTGAAAAGATAAAGCAGGTTGTTTGACAGTTTGGCAAGAAATGCAATCAAAAGATTCATTTGGAACTTGACCTAAAACACCCTGAGACACAAGAGGACGTAGTTTTCTTAAGGAGGTGTGGGCAAGACGTTGATGCCATAAGTGAAGAGTAGAGGGAGAAGAAGTAGCACAGAGATTTGGTACATGAGAAATATGAAGATTCTCGAGTTCAAACAACCTTCCGACCTTACGTCTAGTTCCGATGATTTGTCCCGTCCGAGGATCCTGTACACGACAACCAGAAACGGAAAAAGTGACGTCAAAACCCAGATCAACAAGTTGACCAACAGAAATAAGATTGAAGTTTAATTTGGGAATATAATAAGTATCAGGAAGATTAAGAGTTGACTGGGATATAGAACCCTTGTGTGTTGCGTGCAAGAGGGAGCCATTTGCAGTATTGACAGAAGGTCCATTTGTAGTGGAAGACATGGACGAGAAAATATTACGCAACAGAGACATGTGATTAAAGCAACCGGAGTCAAAGTACCATTTATAATTACCTGGAGGGGTTGATAAAGCAGCAGGGGTATTACCAGAAACAGAGAGAAGACACTGAAGAAGAGATGCAATATCAGAGAGAGACAGGAGACGAGTTGAGTGGATCAGGACGTGGTGGGCGAGTAGGACAGGCAGTAACTAAATGTACCGAGAGCTTGCAGTAACAGCAGAACAGCTGTGAATAATGGTAGCTAATATGACCTGTCTGGTGGCATATGCGACATTCAACAGAAGGACAGTTAGGGAAGAGGTGTCCAGAACGGTTACAATTTCGACAGAATTTACCCTTTCTGTTGGTGGCAGCAAAAACATCTGGCTTTTCTATGACAGTGGTCACAAAGATCAAAGAGAGGAGAGAAAATGGCAATTTCGGAGCAGAAAATGAGAAATCGGAGTGCAAAATCGGAAAGAACTCACCAAAAAACCTTAGGGAGGGTCCCGCGTGTCTGCCACGTCAGCAGTGATGTCAGCGCCACGTCAGTGCCATGTCAGCGAACGATGACACGTGGCGTCACCTGAGAGGATCGAGAAGACAGCTTGGTGACGAGGTGGCACGCAGGTCGACGGCGGGCCGGGTCGGGTTGGCCGCGGATCATTGGATACCAAGGATGCCTTGCGCGGTAACACTTGGAAGCGCTAGGATCGTCTGATCGCGTCCAAGATCCAACGGCTGCTGAAGCTTCTGGAAGGCAAGACAATAAAGGTGGCCAGCAAGGTTCCGGCGGCGCGTGACGGCGTGTCCGGAGGCGTCTGGTGGCGATGTCAGCGGCTTTGGAAAGCTGGTCGTGGCAGCGTCTTTTGGCGGCGCGTGGAGGCGCGTCTGGCGGCGGTTCTGGTTGCGTTGGAATCACGGCGACAAGACGAACAAGATGGTTACGGGGTGACGAACCAAAGCATCGAAAAGAGAACGAAAAAAGAGGCCAAAGAACACTGCCGGAAAAGAAAAAACAATGGGGCTATGAACTAATATTCATTGAAAAAAAAAGACCTAAACTCTTGATACCATGTTAGAAACAAGAGACCACTCTAAAGGAAGTGTTTTGTGTATTATTCAGTGTGATCAAAGGTACAATATACAAAGGGTATTTATAGGTGCTAAATGAATCAGAGTATTATTAAAGGCATAGAATCCTATAATTAATATACAGATATACTATATAAATATAGACGATACTAATTGATCTAAATTGATACTAATGATTCTCTAACAGTTAACACAAAATTATATATTTACGGTGAAAATGTAATTATTTTTATATAAAGTTAATAATAAAAAATTATTAGATAATTTAACTAAATTATTATTTAATTATTTTTAACTCGCGTATAATAAATTTTTACCTTATATTTTATGTTATTCCTCATTGATGCTAAAAGTGCTTGTTCTTGTGCACTCCTCACCTTAAAATTTGATTAAAATCAAAATCCAAGGAACAAGTTGATTATTAGTGGAAATTCCAAAACAAATTAACTGTAGTTACTAATGTTATTTTATACAAACAAGTCGATAGATACGATTGTGTAGCTATTTTGTCTATTGTTTTTAAGAATATATATATATATTCTAATATACATAGAAAGTTTTTTGGTAAATAAAGCTAAACAAATTAATTTTAATCTAATAAAACTCACTTACATAACACACGCATAAAATTATGTCGTTCCTCTTTTAATATTTATATTTCACATTCCTCTTTCTCCTTCTTATCCTTCTCCTCCTCCTTTTTTTTCTCTTTTTTTTTGTGTTTTTTTTCTTTTTTTTTCGCGTTCCTTTTTCTTTTTAATTTCTTCGCGTATTTTATCCTTTTCGTCATTCCTTTGGTGAAGAAGAAGACGAAGAAGTGATGAAGAAAAAGAAGTGTAGCAAGAGTGGCGTGAGTGTAAATAATTTTTTAGATACTAAATAAATTTAAATTAAATAAGTTAAGAAAAAAATCATTACAATTTCACGTGTAACAAAATTAAGTTAAAGATAAGTATTTACAATAGTTATTGATATATTAGTTATTTTAAATATCATTATTATTTATAAAATAAGTTGTTTTAAATGCTATTGAAATTTATTTCTTTTCCCATAAATTTAATTGGAAGCTAATATAAAAATTCGTATCCAAACCACTCCTCATCTCCATATACTAGCATGATAATCCGTGCAATGCACGGATTCACGAAATTTAAACCCAAAAAAAAAATACTAAGAATATAACTAAAATGTATTCTATAAAAATAGATATGTTGTATTAATTTTGGATAATTATAAAATTATCACTATACTAAAATAAAAAAATAGAATACAACAATTATTCAATATATCAATAAATGGCATAACATATTTTCTAAGATAATAAAAGATAATAAAATATTCAAACAATTGTTAGACACTAAAAAAAATAGAAAAAAAAAAGTCCAACAGAGATGTAGTTTACTATTACGTATTATCTTAAAAACACATAACGTCAAGATACCTACTGATAGCAAAACAAAATATATACAAAATATATAAATTTGTTCATTAAACAAAAAATAAAATATGTCCAAGACAACTTAACATATAATTCAAAATATCCATCAAATAGAGTTATACACAGGAGGCCTAATGTCGCTGGATCGATAACTCTATTTGGCAGTTAGCTATCAAGCCGAGTTTCAAAGTAATGATATCACCCTCCTTTAAATTGTATATTCTACAACATTCACTCCACCCGACTCCAAATTTCCATTCTCCACCTCTTCCTCCACTTTTCAGTAAGTGAAAAAAGAACACATTTTTCTCTACATTGGAATCTGGACCGGTGATCGTCCAAATCGAGCCATCTCCAGATAGTTTAAGATACGCAGTAAATTTTGAAGCCAAATACTGCAAGGAATAATTCATAGTTAACACAAATATAAAAGATTTAGGAAGAACATCCAATAAGCTTGCAAGAAAAAAATAAAAGAAAACACTCTTTTGAGATCAAGTTACCAATCTAGATTGTCCGACATCCGAAGTTGTGATTTTCTTTTCATAAGAAACCTCTTGAGCGTATCTAATTCAGGATAATATGAATATGTTAGTCACCCCACTAAAAAAATAGCAAGCTATCCCATGATATTAAAATCCAAAACATAAGGAAAAAAGTTACATCTAGCATTACCTAGGATCAACCACCAATTCGTTTGCTGCGTTACTTTGTTCGTTGACCTCCAATGATAAACTGCTTCCACTAGACAAATCTATCGGATTATGTGGATTATCCCCTACCAGTGCCCTATCTTGATCATTGTCTTCATCACCATCTGATGAAAACTGATCATCCGATGGTTCAGACCCAGATAGAACAATCACATCAGCTGATGAGTCCTCATCCATCCTGGTATACTTTATGTGGAACACTCTTGATACATTATCAAGTGTCTCTGGGTCCATTAGCTCAGAAACATAGCAGTCAGGATCAAGGTGAACTTGGATGGGTTGGTTGTCCTTATCCCACAATGAAATAAAAAAAATTCCAAAACCGACATACCTAAATTGAACAGATGCCCCTCTATCGATAAGATAGAAAGTTCTAATCTGTTCAAATGAGGAGTCAGTTATGAGCAACTGATCATTCTTTCTTATCACTTCTAACACTAAACAATTATCTAACTCGTCAATGACATAGAACATTGGCCCTAATCGTTCCCCATGAGTTGAAACAAAATTTGGGGGAAGAGCTCTATCACCCTATATTCAAATTTCTTCCCAAAGTTAATTCATGTGTAACAAAACATGCTAAAAAAGTTTCACATAATTTTAACTAATTATTTAGCAAAGAGAGGTATTCTAAATCTACCATTATTACCAACTGAGCAACACAATAGAACAATAATCACGTAAATGAACTACCATTATAATGAGAAGAAAGCTTTAGCATAAATAATTGAGAAGATTCTAGTTCAGTAAACAGCTCAATGAATTTAAACAAAATATCCATAGAAAAGGGACAAAAGGGCAAAACAATCACTCTCAGACATGCAGAAAATAATAAAAAATAACAAATTAAAGAACATAAAGTCAAATCAGGAATCTAATTAATTGAGATTGATACTACTGCCCAAAACTGCACATTGGCCATTATATTTCGTTACCTGCTTACTGAAAACGCGAAATCTAAAAACCAGTTCTTTTCCGCTGGGCCAGTATAGTTGGGTTGCTAAAAACCTCCTATTAGCACATAATGGTACGATTAGAATTTAAGACTGCGACTTTTTTGATGAGAAAACAACTAACTAAGTATACTAAAAAAAAATAGTAACAAACTAAAAGCACATTAATGAAAAATACCCAAGAGACCACGTTGGAAAACTACTACACAACATATTTTACAGATTACAACAACTTCTCAAATCTGGCCTACATATAAATGAGAAGCCAATAAAATTAAATTACAACATGAAAAATATCTGAGTAAGAATTTAAAAAAAAACTATAGATGGCATAACATTGATATTTAATTGACATTAAAAATTTCAAAAGTTAATCTGAAATATATTGAATGAAAAAGTAAATGAGACTTCAATCGAATTGAAAATGCAGCAAAGAAAACATCTTCTCTAATGCTCAGTACCATACCTGTTTGGATCTTCTCTATTGGCATCCATGACCATTCAGACTTATCAAATAGAGAGACTTGGTATAAAGATTCAAGAAGAAAGAAAAGATCTTGTCTCTTACTGCAAAAGAGAGCATTATAATAAAGTAAACCCTAATAGAAGATTTCAACAAATTCAACAAAAACAGCTGATAAAATTTAATCGAAAAACATAAAGAACAAACATAAAGAAGGAACAGCAACCATTCATAAACAAAAGAAGAAATAGACAAACAAAAATATTGTTATTAATTCTAGTAAATTAAATTTCTACTAATGCTAATTATAATGTTGAGAAGTTTCAGAAAGCTAACCACTACTACTAATAATAATTTAATGAAACAATCATGAATTATGAATTTGTTAATTAGAATATGCATTACAAACGATATAAAAAAAAGAAAATATACAAAAATTAGATCAATATTAAAATATAAAAGACCAGAATCAATATTAAAAAATTATAAATACGATTTTCTTTTTTTTACTCTTAAAATGTTTTAAATTATCTGCTTAATATTTTTTCTTATTGCATACAATATAGTAATACTAAAATTACCGAATTTCACACGGCCAATACAACCTCACTGAAACTGAATTAATTAACTTGCTAAAAAGAAATTAACAAAAAAAATAGCTTCCTGTTATTATCCTTTGAACTTCTCTCATATTAATAACTTACATTATAGTATGTTACCTTAAATGTAGCTTCCTAATCAAGTTGTTTAACAAAAGTAGCAGCTACCCACGTGTGACAACCTGCTAATAAGAAGCATAAAAAAAAAAGAACTTAATAAGAATCAGATGTTAGAAATATCCAAGTATCAGAGATAAGTAGTTTTGGAAATCAAAAATTTCTTTCTTTCTTTTTAAATCGGGGAAGAAGGTCTCCTTAAATGATACATGCATGCCAAAAGCAAAAGAAAAAAAAGTGAAGAGAAGATTACGTTGGGACTGCAACTGTTAAGGCAAAAGCTTAACTTGTTATTCGATTGTCAGAAAATTTACCTGCTCAAAGAAATGGAGACGCTGGGACCACTGGAGATGACGACAAGTTTGTATCTTGTAGCATTATTTGAGGTTTAACGATGCAAAAAGTAGGGCGGTGTCTTTCTGGGTTGAGTGAGCTGAGACCCCAGAGGGAGAGGATGCACGGTGACGACGTTAGGTCTTCTTTCTGACCTTCTTTTTTTCTTCGCGTGTGTGTGTCTTGTTTGTGAACTTTGTTTTTTTATTGTGTGTGTGTGGGGGTAGGGAGGGGGTGAGAGAAAAGAGAGGCACCTTTGGTCTTTTAATCTTTCCTTGGTAACATTAAAGAAGTAAAAATACTAATAGAAGATATAAGATTACAATTAAAATAATGTAGATAATTCATTAAAAATAAATGACACTAAAAGAACGGTTATGAGAAATGAATCATTAGACAATACAATTAATATTATTAATCAGAAAATTTTTTAATACTTATGATAGCTAAAAATAACTAAATATTGAGAAAAATATATCGTAAATATAATTTTTTCTATTCATTTCAGAACTTTTGATATCAATAAATTTTATGTGTCCCAAAGTTTAACTAATTTTCACAATTTTTTTATTTTTATTTTCTATTGATAATTAGAGAAAAAAATGATGGAAAATCACAGAAAAAAAATGAAAGAAATAATTACTTAACGAAAATTGTAGGCAATATAAAACAGATTAACATACAAATTAACAAATATAAGTAAAAAAAATAAGTAAGAATGTATTTTTTTTTATAAAAAAATATGGTTCTTCCTCTTAAATATGAAACTTGTTAAAAGAAAAGTTAATTATTGTTAATAATGTTATGAGTAAAAATTTTTTTTAGTAATAAAATCTCCCTACCAATTTTTTAAACTAATATTTCCTTTTTTCTTATATCGACCGAATCAATAACTTTTATAACATAAAAAAAAAAGTAAACTTTGTGTAGATATTAATTGTTTATATGTACTGTAGAATAAAGTTTCTAATTAACCCACAAACCAAGAAAAAAAGAAGAAGAAAAATAAATATTACATTTATCAATTATCTTCAAGTACAAAATGAAATCTAAAACTTCTATCAAATTAAGATGACATTTGAAAACTTAAAATATCCATCTTTTTAAAAATAATTTTATAAATAAATTGAATCCTGTGAGAAATAAAATTATAATTTAGTCTAAAGAAAATATATAGTTATAATAATGGTATAGGAATTAGGAATAAAAAAACAAACTCCATCAAAGCATGTGATACAAAATCATTAAGTAAAAGCTAGTTTAAAAGAAGGCTAACTTTCAAAATTATCTGAACATAAAATAGGAATGCTTCCTTTAATATCAGAAACGATAGCCAATACCCATTTCAGCATCCATAACAACGCAATCTTAAACTAACTCGAGGAATGGGTCAGAGTAAAGTTGCTCCAATCTTTTTGTATCCTAAATTAGAATTTATAACTGAAACAGTTCACGGAAAAAGTAAAACTGTTCTGGTCATGAAAGGGAAAAAAGATCATCTAAAATGTGGAGGTTCGGAAAACTGGAAAAGTAAATTTCTAATCACCTTTGAATTTGTAAGTTTTATTATTTGTGAGCCCTAGTATCTTATTTCAAGGTGATTAAATACTTACTTCATCACTTTACTTTATTGTCACTCAGCTCTATAACATGCGGTTGAGATGGTGGTGCTGGCTCGACCTACTGTGCTACAGAGATCTTAAATCCATTCGATTCAGCTGGCTTAGACACCCCATTAGTCTTCAATGCAAAGTTTAATAGTTGTTCTGCCTTAGACACACCATCATTCTTATGTACAAAGTCTATTAATTGTTCTGCCTTAGACACAACACCATTTTTATATGGAAAGCCTATTAGTTGCTCTGGCTGCTGTTGATGATTTTCTGTGAAGACAGACATACCACTGAATTATACAATGAATAAAGCTTAATCAATTCTAATAGGCAGAATTAGTTTGATATGAAATAGTTATATTCATAACCAAATTCACATAGAGGTACAGACTCATTTATTTCATTTTCTTCTTTTGCTGTCTAACCACATGAAAGCAACCTCATCTAGCCAGAAAATTAAATAGAGAGCATCATGGAACAGAACAAACTTGAACAAATTTAAAAAATTACCCGTGGGAACGACTACTCCTATTGTTCAGTGCAGTGGAACTAACAGCACAGTTGACCTCACCGAGTTTCATCAGGGTCAAAACATCACTTCTAGATGTCACCGGACTCAATGTAGCATAAGGAAGACTCAATCCATCATCATTGCAGCTCCTAATCTCTAATTTATTATCTGTTTCGTCCTCAGCAAGTAGGTCTCTAACTTGTTCATTGTAAATCTCAACCATTTGAACATAAATGTCATATGTCATAATGTCTTTCTGTCATTACACATTTGAAACAAATAGTTAACAGGAACATAATTGATCCCCATATCCTTAGAGGTTCAACCTGATGGACCACTCTGCCAAAAGAAACAAGAAAAAAAATTAGATGGATATATAATTGGTTTAAGTTTGCATATATAGTAAGCAGAGATTGCTTCTTATTTCATTGGTCTGTGTCCACGTTAATTAATATATGGAATAAATAATAGAATGTGTATCATACTTCTTTTATCTTACCAGGGTGTATGTCTTCCCAGATCTAGTTTTACCATATGCGAAAATACAAACATTATATCCATCCATCAGGGATCTAATTAACAGGTCTGTGTCCTTAAAAATTTCATATGTGTACAAAGTTAGAATAAATTTCAATAAGATAATGTAAAAGAGAGGGAAGGGGAGGGAAAATTTCTGTAATCAGCATGTAGAACTCTACCTTAGCCAGCCTTTGCACCAAAAACCCGATTGAAGTGAAAAACTTTCCTTCCATCTTTCAATGTTTTGGATGGATCTAAATTGAATACAGAACCATCCTCCCTAATGAAATCAATAATATTCTTGGATTCAGCCTGGAATGTGGGTCTGATTCTGTAGTAAACTCGAATATTACCTATAATTTGGATCTGAAAAGTTTGACAAAATTAACTTTGCTCAATAATGTATAAAGAGAAAATGGACATTAATTAAATAAACAATTAAAAATTCAACCTTTCAGATCTTGAACCATGATAAATAATTTCCCATTCTCTTCTACTACTCTGTTATATCCAGTAGCTGTAGTTCCCATATCCTCTACTTGACTCCCTGAATTCATAAACCAGTATTTCATCTCAATAATTAATAAGCATAAAACTGATTCTCAAAACACACAACTAACTCACAACCAGAAGGAAAAAAAAAGCATCAATCCAAAAGGTAAGAAAGTAACAAATGAAGCCATTCAAATTCAAACACAATGCCCTTTGGAATTTTAGAATAGTTCCAACACAAATCTCAATTGATCACATACCAGTGCAAATGAAAACACCCCTTTAACAACCAAATTTATCAAGATGGTTCCCATCCTCTAGCAGTATTTGAAGTATTTTGCAAAACAAATTGGGAGTGACCTATTTACCGTGATAAGTTCCTAACAAATAAGAAATTGCAGACTGAACAACGATAATTCATAATGATATCTAATTGCTCAAGCAAGATCTAAACATAATAGAAAATGTTAACAACACTTTTTCACTTCCTCTACTGAGTAAATAGATATTTTTGTGATACCTAACTTCACCTCCATCACGATCGTCACTGCTACCACCGTATCACATCTTGTTCGTCTTGTTCAAATGCTGCTTATGCTTCTCCTTCTGCTCCGCCAGCACCACCGGAGACTTCTTCCTCTTTCGATCGGACTCTATCTTCGCCGAAATTCCAGAGAGAGTGAGAAGAGATGTCTGAGTGAGAGGACTCCGAATCAGAATCGGCTTCACGAAAAGCAAAGTACTCTTTCTTCGCCGGAATTGCAGAGAGAGTGAGAAGAGATGTTTCACGGACAGGGCTCTGAATCAGAATCAGCTTCACAAAAAGAAAAGTAGTGAGGAACCTTGGTGCTTCACCAGTATGTGGGATGCCCTAACCTCAGCTCCATCACCACCGTCGCTATTGCCACAGTACGACATCTTCTTCGTCTTGTTCAAATGCGGCTTATGCTTCTCCTTCTGCTCCGCCGGCACCACCGGAGACTTCTTCCTCTTCTGATCGGACTCTATCTTCGCCCGAATTCCAGAGAGAGTGAGAAGAGATATGTGACTGAGAAGGCTCCGAATCAGAATCGGTTTGACGAAGAAAACAGATAGTGAGGAAGAGATAATGTCTTCCCAATGGAACACCCATGTTCCCTAATCAGATTCATTCTAACTCCATCGTGCGGTCCACATCTATTGATCTAATCCATCCAGTATCCTAGAAATTTTTAACCTTTTTTTATGAAAAATATCTATCTCTACACTATTAAAGTGGTAAGATAGATAACTATGTTAAATATATCAATAAACTAATAGAAGCAACTAAGTACTTGATTAGGGATGACTAAATCGAAAAAAAATGGATGAAAAATATATTTTTACTTACTTTTTAGGGCAGTTGATAAATTTCTAATAATAAAAGTCAAATTACTAAAAAATTCATTATAATTTTTTTTTTGAGAAGTTCAAATTTATATTTTTAATTTTTTTTTTGAAATATACATTTTCACATGATAAATAAATAAAAAATACCTTTAACCAATTTTACTTAAAAATATCTTTTTATATGAGATATCTAAATATAAAATTATAACACGATTGAAAAAAATACATTTTTTAAATGATTTTGGGATTCATTATTTAAATTATTCCATACATTTTAATAATTTATAAGAAAACAAATATCATTATACACTAGATAGCCGTGGTTTCATCTCTGAGCTGGAGACCTCCCCGCGTTCCAGGCCGGCTCCTATCCCAGGTGGCACCTCTCCTCCAGCGTGGCAACCCCACCTCAACGCGCATGTGCTTCCCTCTGGTAATTTGATTATGGTTTCTCCTTTTTGCTAGCTGTTAAATTGTTTGTTGTATGTGGTTTGTGTATTTTATAAATTTTTGGGGTTTTCACTTCATTCTTTAGAATTTCCTGTTAATTTGATTATGGTTTCTCCTTTTGCTAGCTGTTGCCACTCTCACCTTCCTGCCTCGATCTTCTCTGTGGGTGTTGTGATCCCGATTCTTCCATCTCCACCGTGTGACCTGTCTTTCTGTCCTTTTTCTCGGTTTCTCGCTGCACGGTGTTGGTGTCACTCTGAAATCCTGATCTTCAACCCAGTTTTTTTTATCCCCATCCAGTTCGTATTTCTGGATCCTTTCTTGGATTATCCCAGTTTTCTCCATCTGGGTACATTGTGCATCAAGGTGTCCGACTTCGATCGACGTTTTCTGTCTCGAACGACCCCTCAGAACAGTATTGGTATCATCATCGTGTTTTCTATGATTTGCTTAATTTTGTTTCAAATAAATGCTAATTTACTAATTTTTATACTGTAATGTGTTGGTAGATGAAGATGTATAAGAGAAGTTCAAATTTATATTTTTAATTTTTTTTGGAAATATATATTTTCACATGATAAATAAATAAAAAATACCTTTAACCAATTTTACTTAAAAATATCTTTTTATATGAGATATCTAAATATAAAATTATAACACGATTGAAAAAAAGACATTTTTTAAATGATTTTGGGGTTCATTATTTAAATTATTCCATACATTTTAATAACTTATAAGAAAACAAATATATATATACCAAACAAAGCTCAGGTCTATATATAATAACCATGCTTTATTCAAAAACACAGAGAAACATACTCACACATACAAATTTAAGCATAAGAAAGAGAACAATAAGTTTCATAAAGATCACAACTCCAAAAAATGAGTTGATAATTACATACCAAAATAGATTCGCCAGTATTTTCACATTGTCCAAAGGCACTCCGAAGCTCTTCCCTAATAGTGAGAGGCTGATGATTCCCAACTAAATTGGAACCTTGTGAGGACGAGATTCTTGCATGAAAATCATGGTTAATAGTCTACAGAGAACACAGCAAAATATAAGAAGAAGGAATGCAGAAGAAAAAAAATTGAGATGAGAAAGAAATCAGGTATGATAAAAATTTGAAGACTAATAAAAGAAATATTAAACAAATAAAGAAACAAAATTTAAGCGATATACATGTATGCATATACATATTACCGCAAACATAGTTTACTAACAGATAAAGAATCAAAGTCCATTAGATCAAGAAATACCCAACAATTCCAGTTCAGAACAGAAATCGGTGAAGCCTGACGCACTGGAGCACTTGAGCTCGACGAACATTGAATGCTTGCATTGGAGTGAAACTCAACTGGATTCTTAAATTCGAAAGGAAAATGAGGAACAAAGGGATCCAGATGAAATTTCTAAATGGAACAAGAAAGGAATAACATCAGTAACAGTTAACACATCATGCATGAAAAACACAAAACAATATAGCCAATTGAGGTTAACTTGATCAGAAACAAAGTGGGCTAACTCAACATCAGATTTACATAATAATGTTATCACCTGCTGTTGATTATCATGGGTGGAGTCCTCCAAAAACCTGACAATATCAATATCATCACATATTGCACGAACAACATGAAGAGATGTATTCAATTCATATCCAATGGGTCTAGGATCCACTATGAAGACAATTTTCTTGTTCATCAACTGAGAAATCATGCTATTCGGAACAGTGTAATCATCATTTGACTAAGGGAAAAAAAAGAATAGGTACATTAGCAAAATTTACATACTTGAACCATAAACACTAAACTGAAAACAAGGACAATTAAATTAAATTAAAACCAAAATGATTACTTGGGAGGAATTTCCTTCGTCTATCAAAAATTCTGAGCAACTCATTTTGATTATTTGCATCACCTCATCATCCTCAAGTATGAAAATATTGCTGCCATTTGAATGGGAAACAATAATTTTGATGTGATACCTAAATAATATAAATAAAAGCAAAATATACACTGAGAAACAGATGCAGAAGATGCAATAAAGCAAAAAGAAAACTGGTACCAAAAACTCCGAGAGATAAAATAGATACCTTCTTATGGCATCAACACACTCAACTCTACACAGATAACAATAAAATAAATTTCCAACATGACAAACAGGTGCATTACACAAACAGCAGTAGTACCACCACTTCTGATGTTTCACCACATCAATAATCTCACCGATCAAAAAACAAATATGATCCTGTAGAGAAACAATAATTGGTATATTATGATACATGTTTTATCATACTACACATGCTGAAACACAGTTCAGGCGGGTGAGAACATAAACATAAATACTAACATTTCTTGATGCAGAAGAATATATTTTAGCACAAAGAATGTTAGCAAGCATCTCTTTAATGCTATGCAGTTGTATTGGAACACCAGATATGACTTGGTTGTCATAACTTCTAAGCTGTCCACACTAAGAGAAGTCTTCAAGTATTAGGCTAAAGGCCGAATCAGAACTAACATCCTTAAAATTTGGAAGCAAAACATGAATTACAAAACGCAGCCAACTTTGTAAAGTATGAGGCAAAATCACGTTGGCATGTAAAGAATACCATTCAAAACAATAGCCAAAGAATTAGAAACTAGGATCAACAAACTATATCTAAAAATGATTTCTCCAATTCATTAATATTAATATCTAACATAAAGAAAGAGTACTAACCTTGATGCATTGATCAGGCTGAAGTTTGTTGAAAAAACGTGCATCACTAATGACATTGACGATTTTAAAGGTACCGCAATAACCAGGACTGTTAATCCGCTTTGCTTGAACTTTGAAAACAATCTCTTTCCCAATGAGTTGATGAAAAAATTGTGGACAGTATCGGTGCTCAATTTTCTGTCATAGATATTGAAAAGTGATCACTAATTAATGGACGAAATTGAAGAATAAGAAATAGTTATTGATACAGTATACATAAATAAAACTTAAGAACATTAACCATACCTCAATTTCATCTTCTAACAACAAAAACACATCATAACAGGTTCTCCCTAATAGCTTAGTGGCTGCACTGTCTAACAAGACAAACATTCCACAAGAAGTTCTATCTTCAACAAGTATCTTAATCCTGTAACTATAACCAAGAAAATAAACATCAGATTAATCTATTTGTGAGTCTCACAAGAAGCTGATATGTGAAGCTTACTTATATTATTGAATCAGAACAGATGAAAGAAATTTTCTAAATCATAACCTGGATTCACCTGGTCATAAAATGCTGGACCTCTCTCCCGCACAGCTGACAATGAAACACATTATCATCACCTACAATTGGATGACCACAAACACAAGAAAAGACCCACCACTCTGGATCTTCAACAATCTCTTTAATTTTTCCAACCACAAAGAATTGTCCATCCTATTAAAACAAAAAATTTATGAATTGAATGGACAAAGCATGTCTACAATATCGAAAAATCAATTAACATGAGTACTTCTTACATAGCACTAAAACATGTTAAAAACCTAATAGTACACACCTTATTGTTTCCCTTACGATTAGCAATAGTCCGTATTAGCTTCTAGTCAAAAGATTCATCATCGATTACACATACTAAATCCCCAATCTCATTACTACACAGTCTACTGAAATGGTGGCTTGCGATACGGTATCTATGAAAAAAAAAATTAATATTAGAGTAAAAGAATTTCAGGAAAACAGCTAGAGAGAGAGAGAGAGAGAGAGAGAGAGAGGGGAATAGAGTGAGGGAGTGAGCAATAGAGAGAGAGAGAGAGTTAGCAATTGAGCAATAGAGAGAGAGAGTGAGCAAGTGATGGATGGAGAGAAAGGCAGAAATTTTCAGTTCAGTGGGACAAAATTTGAGGAGAATTGAATCGAACTAACTCATTCAGAAAATTCACAGTTTCCTGCATACCAGGGTTGATTGAAATCCGAGAAACATTGATCACATTTTGGAGACTAACTTTATCTACAAATCACAAAACACAATAAGAAGAAAGTAATTCATAAAGAAACAATTCATTAGTAAACAAAAATATATAAACAAATCAAACTCAGACATGTGTGCAACATGGACAACTTTTCACCTCCATTGACTTTGATCTTGAAAGATTGCAAAATAAGAACTGGTGGTCTTTGATACTTTTTCAAACTATTGATGTCTATAAGAGCAGAATAGTCACCAACAAGATTGCAGGGGATTTTCTTCCTTGGTAATCATTATAATAAATGAGCAACAACAATAGAATAATTCAACAGTAATAAAAAAATTGAAAAACAGGCATAACATCATTTAAAAATAGAATGAAAAACAGAAAGGCAAGGGATACCCATCAGCAAGAACTTCAAGGACAATAACTTTCAATACCTTTCCATTACACTCAACATCCGTTTTCCTTTTCAATCCGCACAGGACCCCAACAAAATCTGTTTAGTCATATTATAGCAGAAAAGATTAAACCGTCGGATACAATACCACAAGACATCTGATTGAGCTGTTATTAATCTCATTTTAAAACACCTTTATTCCGGGTCAATTTTGAAAAGGGGAAACTTACCTATTAAGTACTCATAATCAGTGCGCTTTTGAAGAATCTCGTCCATAGAGGTTAAACTTAAACCCTAATAATTAATTAATTATTGCATGGGTTTATTTGAAACTGGTAAAATAAACGCATATTTTTTTTGTAATTAAAAAGGGATTTGATTAAATACATAAAAAAAACTAAAGAGATATATATTTTTTAATAACAATTAAATTTAACCTTAGCTTGAATACATTTAAAAATGGTAATGAGAACCATTTTATTAACCAGTATCTATATTTTTTTTCACAATTATCATTTCTTTTTTAATACTGATTAATAATTGATTAATTATTGCACTAGTTTATTTGAAACTGGTAAAATAAATACATATCTTTTTTGTTGTAATTAAAAAAGGAATTTGATTAAATATATAAATATCATAGTTATATTGATAAACTCATAATTCATGAGTTCTTTTGTGCTTAATTTGAGTGATTTATATAATCCTTCACCTGCTTATTCACATTAATTTCATGGTTTTACTTTCCCTTCCTTATTATGTCATATTGTGAAAAATATATTTCCTAACCTTTAAAAATTAATTATTTTAATTACCTTTATTTCCATTCGATGCCGTGATTAGTGTGTTGAGTAGTTTCAGATTTTCTAAGGCAGAATGACTTAAAGGATGGAAAAGGAAACATACGAAATAGGAAGGAGAAAGCAAAACGGAGCTTTAAGGAAACTGGTATCCACGCGATCGCATGGATGACGCGATCGCGTGCCAAGCACGAATCAGCAGCGACGCGGCCGCATGACTGATTCGACCGCGCGACTTAAGCAGAACGCACATGACGCGGTCGCATGACTGACGCGACCGCGTGGCAAGGAAAAACTCCAAATGACGCGACCGCGTGACCCACGCGGACGCGTGACAGAGGCCACGTATCAGAATTTACAGAATATACCCCCAGCGAATTCTGAAGCCCTTTTTGGCCCAGATCCAAGTACAGACAGCATAGACCATTTAGATATATCAAAAGTTTTTGCTTAGCGGAAGTCTTTTTGAAATCATTGTTTCACAAACTTATTTCTTCTTTTCAAATCCTCAAACTTTTTCTTTTTCAAAAGTTCAAAACTTCAAATATCCTCAAACTTTTCTTCCCCCTTTTGACATTATCAAAAAGAAAGGAGTTTGAAATGTGTCATAGAAGCATGCATAAAACAATGATTTTTTTTTTTTTAAGTTCAATATCTCTATTAATCTCAAGGATGAGATATTCCCCCTTTCAAAAAGAATTTGATTTCCTCTTTTTATATATAACAAGCATGCATAATTCCCCCTAAATAAGTGAAATATATTAAAGCATGCACATTAACTTAAAATAGGGGTACCAAACCTATTTTGAGTTATTCACCAAATAAGCATACAAGCATTAATCATTAAACAAAATTATGAAGGAAATATCAATTAAACCATTATAAACTTCAATTTGTTGATCCTCCATTGTTTATAATCTTCAAATTTTTCAATCTACCTCAAGATCAACTCATAAACCTACAAAAAATCATATTCATCTTGTAAATTAAAAGAAGTGGAGTTGTCATTACTAACCTTTTCTTCGCTTGCCATTAAGCAAAGATTTGCAACCTCGTCGTCATCGGAGTCGGTTCCTTCGTAAGTGATTTGGAGTTTATCCCAAATCTCTTTAGCGGTTTCACATGTAGAGATCTTTATATAATCATGCTCGTTAAGTGCACAATGAATGAAGTTGATGGCTTTATCATTCATTGCCACTTTCTTCCAATCATCGTCACTATATTCATTTTCTCCTTTCGGTACTTGTGCTCAAAGGTTGAAGAGATGAGTTTGGAGAGATGCAAACGCTATTTAGAGTGGTTCGGCACAATGCTTGTCCTACGTCCACTTTCTTTCTCAATCGCAATTGAGAAGTTCCACTATTGCCAAGCTTCAAGGTGCTCGCGCAAAACCTTTTACAATCCGAGTCTTTAGTTTCTAACACCTCACGGTATATGATCACCACTCGTATACTAACCCACTCCACTTAGAGATACCTCCTCTAAGATTTGCCTTGAGTACTTAGTATACTTCTTTGGTATCCTCACCGACTATAGTGTTTATAACTCTTGACTCAACCTTGGAGATCACACTCCAATTTACAAAGTGTACAAGAAAACAATTCTCAAAGAATTGTTGAGACGAAATGAGTACTCTCTAGAAGAGTGTATGATTACAAGTTTAGCACTATTGAACCAATTGATATTGCTCTCTCAAATTGTGTATTATAACACCTTAAAAAATGTGTAAAATGAAGGAATATGAACAAGATAGTTTGCAAAAATTCAAGTATTTGAAATAAGGCTTCAATCCATCTATTTATAGACTTCCCAAACCTTAGAAACGTTTGGGAGTTAATGGGATGGAGCCGTTTTGTTAAAACTAGCCGTTTTTTATGTTTTTGAATCATTTGCATCGATGCATCACACTTTGCATCGATGCAAATGTGTCTTTGAAGCTGAAATTTGAATTTTTAGCTAGGTTGCATCGATGCAAACATCTTTGCATCGATGCAACAAGTCGTCGCATGCTTTGCATCGATGCATGATGAGTGTGCATCGATGCAAACCTTAAAGAATGGCTTAAAATCACTTCAAAATGCTTATGATTGATCTCAAACTTGTTGGAGTCAATTCCTATGCTTTTGTACCTTTGAAAACAAGTTTTTAAACCATTTGGCTAGCATCGAATTGCAAGATGTGCATCAAAACATTTTGTGAGTGTGTGTTGAGAGATTTAGCAATTGGTTCTTAACAAGAAGTTACCTAAGTCCTAAGATACTATACTTGTCTTCAAATGTTGTGGACTTGAGTTTCTTGTTGTTGTTGTGTTGCTTTCAACTCTTCATTCCTCAACGTTGAATGTTGGTAGATCTTTCAATATGCTTGTTCATTCAAGTTGTTTGTTGGTTTGTCTTTCATGTCGTTTGTTGGTTTGTCATTCATCAAAACCTACGAATACAAACTTCGCATACAAGCAACATGATTTACAACCAGAGGTTATAAAGTGTGGGAATGCATCCATTCAAAGGGAGCTCGCATGTTTTACTTTTCAATGATTTAGATTTAGTTGAGAGGGAGATCTTCTCTCTCTCTCTTAGGATTTAGGATTTCTTCTTGTTTTAAGAGTGACTCTCAATCCAGGTTTTATATTTCTTTGTTTTAAACTTCTCTTTCACTTTACTTATTTATTCCAGTATCTGAGTTGGTTATTTACCTTTATAATTGAATTTATGAATTTCTCCCATGTTACAGACTGTTATTTGAATTAATGATAATTGAGGTATTTTCAGTTTATGATTGTTCTCTTTGATTTAAGTTACCATTGTTTCTCATCTAAGGATACTTTTATTATTCTATTAATTTTACTTTTTTCCCTTTTGGTTCTGGTTAAGAATTCAGTAACTCAACAGTTATTAAACTCAACATAATTGATAATCGTTATCTTGCTAATTGAGCTGAACTTAAGTAATCCCAACCTTTTCTTAGGAAATAAATAGGATTCAAAGGTCAATTTAATTAGTCCCTTGACTCTCTTTTGCTTAGTAAAGGTTGACCAGGTGGAGTTTAGATTCAACTTTCATTATAGTTGAGAGAGATAACTACGTTGGACCTCCAACTTCTCTTACCTTGCCAAAAGTCTGTTTTACAGTATTTATTTATTTTAATTGCCATTTACTTTACCTGTCATTTAAATTACTTGCCTCTCATCTTCTAAACCCCGATTACAACCTTTATAGCCAATAATAAGAACATACTTCCTCGCAGTTCCTTGAGAAGACGACCCGAGGTTTAAATACTCGGTTATCAATTTTAAAAGGGGTTTGTTACTTGTGACAACCAAAACGTTTGTACGAAGGGATTTTTGTCGGTTTAGAGACTATATCTACAACGCGAATGTTTTTTTATGACATTCTTTACTCGAGGAATGTGCATCAAGGTCAGACCAATCAAGGATGGATGGAACCAAGAGGATCTAATCAACCCTTTTTGCAGCAACACCCTCCGAGATATCCTGGACAAAGACCATTCTACAGTGCATACCCAACTGAAAGACATGGTGGACAACCTTGTAACTACCAACAATCCCCACCCCGTGCATATAAACCATCCTTTCAACATAACCTCGAACCACCACACTCACAAGCTTCTCTTCACCATTCGCCACCATATGATCCTTCCTTACCCCAATACCAATCAAATCGCTCCCTATCACCACCACTTTCCTTTGTATCATGTCCAAGTCCAGCAACCCAAGAAGCAGAGGATCGCCTAAGGGAAACAGTAATTAAATTTTAAACAACCATTTAACAACTGGAGCAAGCGATGATTCAATGGGCTTCTAGGTGTTTAAATACACAAGGATCAGCCACAGCTCCATGTGGACAGCCCAATGAAGAGCAGAGCATGAAGGAATTGCCAGAAACTCCAGTGGACAAGACAGAGCATGAATTTCTCTCAACCTCCAATCTATGACTCAAGTGATGAGGAAGACATAGAAGACTTTGACCAGGACACAGATACAATTGAAGATCTTTGCAAAGAAGTGGAGGAATTCACAGAAGAGCACAAGGAAACGGAACTTGTAGAACCACCAAAAACACCTATCCCAAGGCCATTACCACCTAATACAAGCTTCAAGTGGGTACAATCCTTAACTTATAATTTTACTTATTCACTTGAATATGGTTTGCTTGAAATAGATGGCCAGTTTAGAGCTCTCTGCGACTTTAAGAGTAAAAGGGAAATGGCTCGTACTCAGAGCTGGTGCACAAGGCTCAATAAGGTTCCACGCTTCACTTCGAAGTACACGGATTGGTATCATGCTCAATTACATGGATCACGGAAAACGTTTGGTCACCAAGGTGAGATTCTACTTTTTAACCCGCCCGAATGGAAACATGCAGATCAAGACGGAGGCGGATTTAAAAGCAAGGCTTGGAATCCTGGACTCTATCTTGACATTCGTAGTCCCGGGAGCCTGAAAATCTGTTTGGAGCTGCTCAGAAGCTTTGCATGCTTAGTTTGGGACTCCGGAGGCTATTGGCATTCCAAGCACTGGTGGAGATTTTTAGACGAATTTAAACATAAACCACCATAACAGGATACTCCTCCAATGTCCAACTTAAGGACTTTAACTAAAAGTGCTAGGTGGGAGACAACCCACCATGGTATGGTCGCTTCTTTTTCAATTTATTTCTTGTTAATTGCTTTCATTTTTTTCCTTTTTCGTTTTAATTTATTAAACCTGGAATCATGCATAGCATTCATGTTAATCATTGCATTCTGCATTTTTCATGCATATATATAATTAAAAAAAAGGGTGCACGACGCGATCGCATGCCCCATGCGATCGCGTCATATTGCGAAAAAATACCACCCGCGCGATCGCATGACCTACGCGGCCGCGTGATATATATATCGGCGTAAGAATCCAACGAACAGAAAGTTAGGCTGGAATCGTGCGGCCCTTGTGCGTTTTGCACAAATTGGCCCACGCGATCGCATGCCCCATGTGATTGCGTCACTGGCACAATACCAATCCCACGCGACCGCGTGAGCGACGCGATCGCGTCGCATGGATTACACATCACCTAAAAGGAGACAGAGAGTTGCTCTAAAACGGCGTTGGAGTCGTGCGTTTAGCACGAATTCCAGCGATGCGATCGCGTCACCCCTCTTTCCCCCCTCTCATGCGATCACGCCGCCCACGTGATCGCGTCACTCCCATTTTCGCCCCAACCACGTGACCGCGTGCTCCACGCGGCTGCGTGGATTCGAAAATATAACCCCCCAGCCCGCGAACCCTATCAGTCGCGCAGCCCCCCACTTAGGCTGTGGTTAGTGGATCTAGGTCTGTTTACTTGCACTGTTCCTGTTTATGTTTTATCCTAACTGCAATTCTGCTGTTCCTGTGACCTCATTCATATGCTGTGCTTTCTTGCCATTGCTGTTTGTTACTCTAAATTTTCCTGTTTCTATTCATTACTGATAACTGCAGCAAGTTTTTAATTCATATGAACTGCTATGTTTGCTGTTTATTTTCTGGGACAATCTAATTTTAGCCGAAATGCTGCCCAAATTTTCTGTAAATTGTTTTCATTCATGTTCTGGTTTGGCATTTCTGAACTCTGTTTTGCTCTGCTTTACACAAACCATTTCATGAATGCTATGGCAGACTTTCTTATCCTCTTTATTTTCCTGGTTCATAAACTGCATTTGTGATTCCCTGATTCCAATTTTTGCTTTCTTTATTTCTATTCGAATCAGCATCACCCTGTTTTCCTTGTTCGATTATGAGTACTTCTAGTCTTACCTGTGAATCCTTGTTATATAGAATTTTTCTATGCCACTTACTTTAACCCGCACTTTACTAACTCACTAATTTTAATTTACTAATTTCTTTTTCAGATTCTAACCATACTTACCCTTTTGTTCTCTTTTCTGATTATTTTCACTTTCCTCTAACTTTCTAACCATGGCATATTGTTTATTTTTCCATTTAACATAAATTCAATCACATTTCATTTACTCATTTTCCTTATTTTACTTCTCCTTTGCCGCTTTGAGTTTCCTTTGTTTAATTGCCTATTTGCTTTACTATTTTTATCCATATCCTGGTTTTCTATTTTTCAGGATGTCTGCCTCACAAAGGAAAGGAAAAGGCAAGGCTACTGGCAAGCGCAAGAGAGGAGATTCCTCCCAGTCCATCATTGCTCTAATGCATGATTCTTCATGGCGGGAGAAGAACTTCACACAGCAGGAAAAAGCTGACCAGCTGCTCCCTGCGAATGATCCCATAAAATTTGCAAACCGGTACTGTGAGCTAAAGTACCCGGCTTTTGCAAACTCCAGAAATCTATACCTGGAACGAAGTCTGAAGATTCCAGAAGCCCTTCAGCAGTACACCACTGAACAAATCAAGCAACGGGGCTGGTTCTTTCTGGAGAGAACACTGACAGAGGTTAATTCCTCTTGGGTCCAGGAATTCTACTGCAACTACTACCTCACCACCCTAGATGCAGTGAACCTGAGAGGAAAACAAATTCTGGTCACTGAGGAGGCCTTAGAGGACATTCTCCGGCTCCCAGCCAAGTCCGATCAGCCTGATGGTTATTCAAAGGCTGAGGAGGACATGCGCCAGATGCAGTTTGATTGGGATGCCGTGAAGGCACGGATAGCTCTCGACCCGACAGTTCCTTGGGAGATGGGTCAGGACACTACCATGCCCAGAAGGATCAAGAGAGCATACTTGAACGATGAGGCTCGGTTATGGCATCAGATCTTGAGTAATTATGTGATGCCGAGTACTCACGAGACGGAGATCCCAGCTGCTATGATCACCCTCCTTTGGTGTGTGCTAGAGGGTAATGACCTTTATCTGCCACGTTTCATTCGGCACTATATGGCCAGGGTCCACGTCTGAGGCACCCTCCCTTTTTCATATCTGGTTACACAGCTTGGCCGTCGAGCTGACGTGCCATGGGAGGATGCCGATGAGAGACCACCAGCGGCAGATTGCAGGAAGATCATTCCGCACAGCCGGAACTTCTTAGCCTTGGGCCACAGACCACCACCATTCACTGCTACTGATGAGTCAGCCCCACCATCTGCTGGACCCTCTTCCTCCACTGCTGCACCACCTACCACTGCACCTCCACCTGCCACAGAGCCCGTCTATCATCTGGTGCACCGCTTGTTTCGACGACTTGACCAGATGGAGCGTCGCAACAAGTGGCGCTATGAGCACCTAAAGCTGATGATACGATCTGGTGACATTCCCTCTGAGCCCGACACACCATCCGAGGCTTCTGAGGAGGAGGCGGATGCGCCCGAGGCAGAGACCCATCCCCAGGAGGCAGCACCAGCCGCACCACAGGCAGGGGTCCCACATCAGATTGAGGCTGCGGATCTTGAGATCCCGATCCAGTCAGCACCTCCTCCACAGCAGCCAGACCCTCAGCCCACCACCACCACCGAGACTCCAGCTACCATCCCTCCCAGTGATGACACTCCTTCACACCCGGCTTGATTGAGCATCGAGGACGATGCTTCCTTTTAAGTGTGGGGAGGTCGACATCTCTAGCGTTTATTTTGGTGAACCACTACATACTTTTTCTTTTATTTTGGATATTTTTCTGTATTTTTCTTTTTACTGTTATTTTCTGAGTACTTATACATTGCTTTTATGTATTTTTACTCTATTTTCTGCATTTTGCATCTTTAGTTCATATTTTAGCCATTTAGTTTATTTTAGTTATTTAGTTTAGTTTGCAATTCTGATTTATTAGTGGATTAATTAGTATAGTTTACCCTTTTTAGCATAAGATAGTATATTTTAAATTGAAAAATATAAAAAGGAAGTAAGCTAGGAAATTGAACATATCAGATTTAAATCCACAAACCTTATATATAGCATTACATGATGTAGTTAAGCTGACAACATTTCATCAAGGAGGAACATTAAAACTTTAAAAGCTACCCTAAATATTTTTTTATGAGAATAATGGGAATTTTTAACTAAACCTACATACAATATATAAATGATATATGATGCTTGAGTTAGAGAACACACAGCTTGTGAGTCTTGAGCTTAATTGTATGGTTGCATTCAAACCATAATTTTATTTCTGTGTGTTTCATTTCTTTTTATTCTGATGTTCTTTACTTTGCTTTAATCTATATGTCCAATTATAGAATATAGAATAGATACATACCAGGAGAATGATTGAGGCCATCATTTGATTTCAACTCACTTACCCCAAATTAGCCTACCTTTTACATCACCCTTGTTAGCCCCCTTGAGCCTTTTAAAACCCCTTTATTCTATTTATCCAAATTACTAGCCTTAAGCAGAAAAACAAAAGAAAATCCCAAGTGAATCCTTGGTTAGCTTAAGATAGAAAATCAAGAATAGAGTTAAATGCGGGAAACCTTTCGGGAACATGGATGATAGAAACAAAAGGTAGAGAAGTTAAAAGGAATAAAATAAAATTTGGGAAGCATGCTCATGAGAAAAATATAAGTGATTCAATTACCATGTGCATAAAAAAAATATATTTTATTTTTCAGCATCTAAATAAAAGGGGATACAAAAGAAATTCCCCAATGTAAAATAAAAACAATGCACATGGGATAAAAATAAAAAGTGAAACATGAGCATGTAACAATAAGTGGGATAATATGGAAAAATAGGTAAAAAGATTTTATTTTACTAAATATGTATGTTAGGTGAGATCTTAGTCTAATTAAGGATTCACTTATTAGCTCACTTGACCCTATACATAAATCCTTACCTTTACCTTGACCCCATTACAACCTCAATTAAAGACCTCATGACTTTTTGGTATGACTATATTCTATAATTGTTGATTGGTTAGATGAAGAACAAAGCTATAGAAAGTAAGAATAAAAAGAAAAATAGAGTGAATAAACCCAATAAACACTGAGTGACTAGAGAGTAAACACAAAATCCAGTGAGGGTTCTATAACTCATCAACATATATCTGTGCTTATATTTACTAATTGTTTTGCAAGTTTGTACAATGTTTTCCTTCCCATCTCGTTTGCTAAAATGCTTTATTATTTAAGGGTTGGCTATATATATATATACATGACTCCTTGAGAATGTGAATTAACTTGACTACATGTAAGCTCTATATATAAGCGAATAAATTAGAATTGCATGATGCATCATCCATTTAGGTAGTTGCATTTAAATTAGGTTGCATTGCATAACATTCCTTCACTTTAACCTTAATTATTTACCTTGGATTTAGCATGAGGACATGCTAGTGTTTAAGTGTGGGGAGGTTGATAAACCCATAATTCATGAGTTCTTTTGTGCTTAATTTGAGTGATTTATACAATCCTTCACCTACTTATTCACATTAATTGCATGGTTTTACTTTCCCTTCCTTATTATGTCATATTGTGAAAAACATGTTTCCTAACCTTTAAAAATTAATTATTTTAATTACCTTTATTTCCATTCGATGCCGTGATTAGTGTGTTGAGTAGTTTCAGATTTTCTAAGGCAGAATGACTTAAAGGATGGAAAAGGAAACATACAAAATAGGAAGGAGAAAGCAAAACGGAGCTTTAAGGAAACTGGTATCCACGCGATCGCATGGATGACGCGATCGCGTGCCAAGCACGAATCAGCAGCGACGCGGCCGCATGACTGACGCGACCGCGCGACTTAAGCAGAACGCACATGATGCGGTCGCATGACTGACGCGACCGCGTGGCAAGAAAAAGCTCCAAATGACGCGACCACGTGACCCATGCGGACGCATGACAGAGGCCACGTATCAGAATTTACAGAATACGCCCCCAGCGAATTCTGAATCCCTTTTTGGCCCAGATCCAAGTATAGACAGCATAGACCAGAGGTTATAAAGTGTGGGAATGCATCCATTCAAAGGGAGCTCGCATATTTTACTTTTCAATGATTTAGATTTAGTTGAGAGGGAGATCTTCTCTCTCTCTCTCTTAGGATTTAGGATTTCTTCTTGTTTTAAGAGTGACTCTCAATCCAGGTTTTATATTTCTTTGTTTTAAACTTCCCTTTCACTTTATTTATTTATTCCAGTATCTGAGTTGGTTATTTACCTTTATAATTGAATTTATGAATTTCTCCCATATTACAGACTGTTATTTGAATTAATGATAATTGAGGTATTTTCAGTTTATGATTGTTCTCTTTGATTTAAGTTACCATTGTTTCCCATCTAAGGATACTTTTATTATTCTATCAATTTTACTTTTTTCCCTTTTGGTTCTGGTTAAGAATTCAGTAACTCAACAGTTATTAAACTCAACATAATTGATAATCGTTATCTTGCTAATTGAGCTGAACTTAAGTAATCCCAACCTTTTCTTAGGAAATAAATAGGATTCAAAGGTCAATTTAATTAGTCCCTTGACTCTCCTTTGCTTAGTAAAGGTTGACCAGGTGGAGTTTAGATTCAACTTTCATTATAGTTGAGAGAGATAACTACGTTGGACCTCCAACTTCTCTTACCTTGCCAAAAGTCTGTTTTACAGTATTTATTTATTTAGGAACTCAACAGACTCAGGAATGTCGGGATTAATGAATAACCTAGAGACATTTATCACATTCTGTAGAATTACTCCACCTGCATGCAAGAATCCTACTCTATTAGCCTCAAACCATATTTAAATTAAAAGGTCAAAAATCAGAAAAGTAAATATTAGAGTAAAAATTCCCTGAATATGCCTGAAACTAACCTTCAATTGCTTTGATTTTAAAAGACTCGAGGACAATCAGCGGAGATCTTGGATATTTTTGTAAGTTATCATATTCCAACAGATCACAAGCATTTCCAAACACATTGCATTGGACCTTTTTCCTGGAGAAATAAGTTTCAAAAGATCAAAAGGATCTAACTATATATATATTGTTATAAACATAAACGCTGGAACAAAAAAAATTGAATGAATAGAAGATAACTACTGATATGGGAGAAAGTCAGAGACATATTACCCATGAGTAAAAACTTCTAGTACAACTGCTTTGATTAGCTTCCCATATGATACTACATCTCTTTCTTTTCGAACACCAGTAATGATCCCAACAAAGTCTAATAATTAGATTGAAACATATACAAATTTGAATCAGAAACCACACTTGTTAAAACATAATATTATGATCTTAAAAGGGTAGAGCAAGAAACTTGTACAAACCAATGATGAAATTGTGGTCCTTTGTCGTTTGATCAATTTCATCTATTGATGTAAAACACAAACTGGAATGAGGTATCCTTGGAGATACCACAGAAACAACAGAGATCTTGTATTGGAACAAAAGTCTGAACCGATGTTTGGTCACTCTGTTCAAACCAGTGTTTGGTACAACTGTAAAATGGCTCATCAAATACAGATCCCCTTCCTTTAGAGACACAGCAAACTTTGATATAAGCTGGTCTCTAATCGTTGCTTGGATCTTGTGTAACTGCAATTGAAAAAAAATGGTTCATATTTTGAATTTATTAACAAATTTAGGTATCCAAACAGCATAAAAACAACTGATTAAAAAATTAAAACAACAAAAACACATCACTTTGCAACCAAGAATAAAAATTCCCTTCTGCATACTTAAAAAACAAAAAAAAAAAAGAAAAGTGGCAACAACTTAAGGAAATACTAACATAAAATAAAACTGACCTTCTCATCCATTAAGACCATATGCAACAGATTTTGAGAAGCATCCAAAGCAGGATTCTTGTGGTACTACAACTTCACAACTTTAACATGCATTTTCCATGATTCTCTCCAGGGAGTGATTTTCTCCACCAGATCAACACGGTTATTTATTCCCAACATATATAGGATAAGAACACCAAAAGGAGAAAATATATAGAGAAAATTTCATAACTAAAATGAGAAGATAAACATATGAGTTGGAGTTATAAACTCCCAAAGTTAACAAACACTAAAGCTTACAATGAAAGCTTCACATATGGGACAGAGATAGACTAATAGGCATATATAGATTGATATCCCTATACACATCATTTAGGAAGATATCACAAGTAACCAAATACTCATGGGAAAAGAGCAAAAACAATGTGGGAAGAGGCCTGTTACAAATTACCAAATACCTACCACATATAGTTGATTTGACAATTCACAATAAAGCAAAAACAGAATTTCATCAGTCAAGAATACCTAACACTACAGTTAACTTCAGTCCAATAGCAGAAAGAAAATTATATAAATTATAATCAGCAAAACCCCCAAGAAGAAAATTATTTTCCTGAAACACCAAAAGCACAAACATAGGAGAGAACCATTAATTTAGAAAAACAAGTAACAATCACCATGATTAAATCAGAAACCAAACAACTCAAAATTAAACGATGGATAAAGAAAATAGTAACAATTAACAGAAAAAAAATTGAAACTGGAGAAGGAAACCAGAACGATTGAAAAGGAGGAGAATGGAACCATAGACCACATATACCTCTTGAACCGCGGTGGCGACATCTACTATCCAAAATAGAGAAATGGAGATGGAGAATGATATATGATCCAGAGACAGAGACAGAGGAACCTTGGGGAGAAAGAACAGACGAAACCAACAGAACAACACCTTCGTGGTCGAATCAAATGGAATTGCAGAGATACCCATACCTTCTCTGCATGTGGCCAAAACCCAGGAGAGAAGAAGAAACCTCAGCCGAGGGAGCCGATACGGAAATGGTGCGACGGATGGACTGAGGTTAGGGATGAAGAAGATGGGGTGAGCTCGAAAGGTCTTTTGGGGAGAAAGTGATGAGTTTGGCAAAACAAAATTAGTTAAACTCACATTATCTGACTTTAATTAGGGTTATGGTTAAATTGAGAGGATTATATTAATAAAAACAAAATTCTGCAACCAAGTATGTTAAGAGGTGCCAAGAAAAAATTGACATATGACATTATAAAAAACTTATTACTAATAATATATTTATTACTTAAATATATATGTTAGAAATAGCAAAAATAAAATAAAATTATATGCATAGAGTATAATTTAGATTTTCATGAAATTTTTGTATGACAAATTAAAATCAAATTTGCACTGGTATCATGTGACTATTCTTTGTATAAAAAGATAAATAATTATTTTTCATTAATAAAATTGTGCCTTCTCTGCATGTGGCCAAAACCCAGGAGAGAAGAAGAAACCTCAGTCGAGGGAGCCGATAAGGAAATGGTGCGACGGATGGACTGAGGTTAGGGATGAAGAAGATGGGGTGAGCTCGAAAGGTCTTTTGGGGAGAAAGTGATGAGTTTGGCAAAACAAAATTAGTTAAACTCACATTATCTGACTTTAATTAGGGTTATGGTTAAATTGAGAGGATTATATTAATAAAAACAAAATTCTGCAACCAAGTATGTTAAGAGGTGCCAAGAAAAAATTGACATATGACATTATAAAAAACTTATTACTAATAATATATTTATTACTTAAATATATATGTTAGAAATAGCAAAAATAAAATAAAATTATATGCATAGAGTATAATTTAGATTTTCATGAAATTTTTGTATGACAAATTAAAATCAAATTTGCACTGGTATCATGTGACTATTTTTTGTATAAAAAGATAAATAATTATCTTTTATTAATAAAATTATGATATTTTATTTTTATTGATATATTAACAATATAGTTTCTTTCAATTTATTTGGAAAAAATAATATTAGATTTAAAAAAATAAATAATCAAGTTTTTTAATAAATTTTAATACCATCAAAACCATATAATAAATTAAGAAGAGGAAGAGGGTATCTTTTAAATGAGCACAACAATTATCTGCTTATAGAATATCTTATATTTATATAGACCATTTGATTATATTATATAGAAATCAAAGGTTAATATAAAAGAAGAACATTGATAGACTCTAATAAATGTATAACATTTTAGTGCATAATTAAGTACTTTAAATCTCAATAGCCTAATACAAAATATTTCCTAATACAAAGAATTTGTATCAAATTTAAGAGTGAAATAATATTAAACTCGTGCAAAATTATTCTGCACTAAAATAAAATATTTAAAATATCAAACATCAAATTAGAATTTGACCTAAATATTAGAACCAAAATAATAATAAAAAATAGAAGACAGAAGGCACCAAGAAATTTTTTTTCTAACAAAAGATATAATCTACATTAAAATCAAATTTACATTGATATGATTTGACTTTTCTTTCTAAGAAAAGATAAATAATTATTTTTATTAATAAAATGGTTATATTTTATTCTTATTAATATATTAAGAATATACTTTCTTTATCTTTTTTGGAAAAAACAATATCAAATTAAAAAAAGTAAATAAGTAAGTTTTTTAATAAAATTGAATATTTTCAAAAGCATGTAATGAAATAACTTTTTCATATCAAACAAAATAACTGTATTTAAAAAATGGCTTTTTAAACTAAAAAAAAAAGAATCAAAATAAAATATGAAAATATGAATCGTCAAATTTATCCACTAAATAAGAGGGTATCTTTTAAATGAGGACAACAATTATCTGTTTATACAATATCCCATATTTATATAGATCATTTGATTACATTATATAAAAATCAAATGTTAATATAAAAAAAATATTGATAGACTCTAATAAATGCATAACATTTTAGTGCATAATTAAGTACTTTAAATCTCAATAGTCTAATACAAAATATTTTCTGATACAAAAAATTTGTATCCCATATTTATATAGACCATTTGATTACATTATATAGAAATCAAAGGTTAATATAAAAGAAGAACATTGATGAACTCTAATAAATGCATAACATTTTACTGCATAATTAAGTATTTTAAATCTCAATAGTCTAATACAAAATATTTTCTAATACATAGAATTTGTACCAAATTTAAGAGTAAAATAATATTAAACTCGTGTAAAATTATTCTGCACTAAAATAAAATATTTAAAATATCATACATGAAATTAGAATTTGACCTAAATATTAAAACCAAAATAATAATAAAAAAATAGAAGACAGAAGGCACCAAAAAATTTACTTTTCTAACAAAAGATATAATTTAGATTATAATCAAAATTTTTTCGACAGAGTAAAATCAAATTTGTATTGATATTATTTGACTTTTTTTCTAACAAAAGATAAATAATTATTTTTTATTAATAAACTGGTCATATTTTATTCTTATTAATATATTAAGGATATACTTTCTTTATCTTTTTTTGGAAAAAACAATATCAAGTTAAAAAAAGTAAATAACTAAGTTTTTTAATAAAATTGAATATTTTCAAAACCACATAATGAAATAACTTTTTCATATCAAACAAAATAGCTGTATTTAAAAAATGGCTTTTTAAACTAAAAAAAAAAAGAATCAAAATAAAATATGAAAATATGAATCGTCAAATTTATCAATTAAAGAAGAGGGTATCTTTTAAATGAGCACAATAATTATCTAATTATACAATATTCCATATTTATATAGACCATTTGATTACATTATATATAAATCAAAGGTTAATATAAAAAAAGAATATTGATGGACTCTAATAAATGCATAACATTTTAGTGCTTAATTAAGTATTTTAAATCTCAATAGTCTAATACAAAATATTTCCTAATACATAGAATTTGTACCAAATTTAAGAGTGAAATAATATTAAACTCGTGTAAAATTATTCTGCGCTAAAATAATATATTTAAAATATCAGACATCAAATTAGCATTTGACCTAAATATTAAAACCAAAATAATAATAAAAAATAGAAGACAGAAGGCACTAAGAAATTTTTTTTTCTAACAAAAGATATAATCTAGATTATAATCAAAATTTTTTTGACAGAGTAAAATCAAATTTGCATTGATATCATCTGACTTTTTTTTCTAACAAAAGATAAATAATTATTTTTTATTAATAAACTGATCATATTTTATTCTCATTAATATATTAAGGATATATTTTTTTTTATCTTTTTTTGGAAAAAATAATATCAAGTTAAAAAGAGTAAATAACTAATATTTTTAATAAGATTGAATATTTTCAAAATCACGTAATAAAATAACTTTTTCATATCAAACAAAATAACTCTATTTAAAAAATGGCTTTTTAAACAAAAAAAAGAATCAAAATAAAATATAAAAATATGAATCATCAAATTTATCCACTAAAGAAGAGGGTATCTTTTAAATGAGCACAACAATTATCTGCTTATACAATATCCCATATTTATATAGACTATTTGATTACATTATATAGAAATCAAAGGTTAATATAAAAAAAGAACCTTGATAGACTCTAATAAATGCATAACATTTTAGTGCATAATTAAGTACTTAAAATCTCAATAGTCTAATACAAAATATTTCCTGATACAAAAAATTTGTATCAAATTTAAGAGTGAAAAAATATTAAACTCGTGCAAAATTATTCTGCACTAAAATAAAATATTTAAAATATTAGACATCAAATTAGAATTTGACCTAAATATTAGAACCAAAATAATAATAAAAAAATAGAAGACAGAAGGCACCAAGAAATTCTTTTTCTAACAAAAGATATAATTTAGATTAAAATCAAATTTTTTTGACAGATTAAAATCAAATTTGCATTGATATCATCTGACTTTTCTTTCTAACAAAAGATAAATAATTATTTTTTATTAATAAAATGGTCATATTTTATTATTAAATTTTTTATCTAAGTATATCAACAAACTAACCCAACAAGTTTAAGCCATTTATTTCAATACTCATGATTAGTCGGGTGAAATTTATTTATTCGGAGTATTCTTTCTTTTTTTTCTTTTAAATACACTATATATTATGCAATTTATTTATTTATATATTTATTGGTAACGTATACTTCATTTTCTCCCCCTATACCGTCTTACATCATCATCGTCATCAATAGATTTCTGTGTTTCAATTTTCGAACTTTCAATCACATCCAGTCTCAGTAGTCAGTGGTTACATAACATGTAAAATTATAAACAAAAAACTGAATTTTCAAGGGAAGATAACGCAAGACCATCATGCCAACTCGGTGTCACAACACCCATTCCTTTCTCAATGAATTTATTAAATTCAGCGCAAACAACTTTACGTCTATGAAATGAAGAGATGAAATATAAAATAATTTTGACTAAAAAAATACAAAAATAAAATTAAACAATATAACAAACAATTCAAATGGATTAGTGAATGAGAATGAAAATGGGAATGCAAAACTCGAATAGGAGAGGATGGATCTATAAATCCACTTTGTTGGAAAAACTCTGCCAACCACATCACCACTAAGAAAGTAGATTAGCTACAAACCCCATACGTAGACAATGATTCACAAAAGCAAAACCATGATCCATAAATATAAGAAAATATAAGTAAAAATTTCATCTTTGTAATCATTGAGAATAACATGTTATTAAAAATAGTATAGTATAGTATAATAATAATTAATTTCAATAAACAAAAAATATTTTTTATATGTATTGATATGTTTTATATTCATTTTAAACTAAGATTATACTTGCCATTTTTAAAATATTATGCATTAAAATGGTGTTAATGTATATATATATACTAATATATTCTATATTTATAAAGCATATGAATACTCTTCTTTCATAACATCCTTTAATTTTCATTTAATAGAAGCTAGTGGTTCATAAAAAATGATGCATCTAGTGCACACGAAATCCTTGAGACAATTTTACACATATTCCAAAGAAGATCTCCCTCTCTAAAGAAGACATACACCAGAACAAAACTATAAATTACACAGATAAGATTGAAAGATATAACAAAAAACTACATTATATCTTATCAAAAACTTCCTTAAATACAACGTTTTCAGTCCTGGCAGCATCAACTAATCCTTCATCACAAAGTAAAATCTTAAGACCATTTCTATTCCTAACTCGGGAAAGAGCTACATAAAGTTGACCGTGAGAAAACACAGGACGACGCAAGAACAAACCAACTATTGATAATGTCTGACCCTGGCTTTTGTTGATTGTCATCGCAAACGACAGAGAAACCGGAAATTGACGGCGTTGGAATTTAAACGGTATAACCGTATCACTGGAATCATATTCATTCTGGTGATAAAAACTTTATCCCCAACATTGCTACCAGAAACAATATCAGCACCGATCACATTTGTCCCTAGATCTCGCACAACAAGTCGAGTCCCATTACACAAACCCCCAGCCGGATCAATATTCCTCAACAAAATAATAGGCACGCCTATTTTCAACTTCAACGAATGATTAGGTAGACCAGAACACCTAATCTGATTCAAGAATTCAATAGTTATCCAATCAACATCAACATCAGAATAGGCATCACTACCACATATCGAATCAGCACTGAGATAATTTTTCTCCTCACCGGGCAACAAGTCAACTATATAATTGTTTATCTCTTCAACATTGTCGACAGTCGGAGCGAGTATTGCCCTATCTTGGAAAAAACTTGGATCACGAAAATTCTGAACCAAATTCGGATAAATTGTATTTACAATATCTTCCACTGGATTTTCCAAGACATGAATGATTAGATCAGAAGGAATATCAACAAAAAGTTTATCATTGACCACTGTTCCACATCGACCTTCACCGATTTGAAGTATCCAATCTGAAAACGACCTTAACTCCTGAGCAGTTGATTGTTCCGATCCGATTGCTAACCTCATATTTTTTGTCAGTCGCAAAACTTCGCAATATTTTCAAATGGCAGAAGAATTTATGGAAGCCATCACAATCTCAGCACGCGAACCTTTTGAAATAACTGGCAAGACCTGCCTGAAATCACCACCCAGAATGACCACCTTCTCACCAAAAGGTAAATCTTTATTCCTATCAGAGACCAAAACCATTATATCACGCAACGTCCTATCGAGAGCTTCAAATGCTAATTTGTTAGTCATCGGTGCCTCATCCCAAATAATCAAATCGGCCAATCGAAATACCTCAGCTTTTGGACTATCCTTCTTAATCTGGCAAACAGTGTCTTCAGTCCGCTCAACAGGAATATTGAACATAGAATGCGCCGTCTTACCACCAGGTAACAACAGAGAAGCAATACCACTAGAAGCAACATTTATAACAATCTTTTTCTCATATCGCAATCTAGCTGACAAAACTCTGTATAAAAAGTTTTTCCAGTGCCACCAAACCCGTACACAAAAAAGAATCCATCCCTCTTATTCGAAACACAGTCAATAATTTTATCGTAAACCACCTTCTGTTCTTCATTTAACTTTAAGATATTTGCATCGTGCTCACGAGACAAAGAAACAGTATCATACTGTAACTCACGCAACAGCATCAAATTGCTAAATTGAGAGACTAAAGAGTTATTAGGAACCGGCATGCTAGCATAATTTCTCAATGATTTTCCATTACTCTGCAATAGTTTTTCAATCTCCAACAAACAAAACGTTTGCAACTCGTCCTGACTCATAGTTAGATCTACGTTTAACGATAATTAATAAATATTAGCACCATAATATAACTTCTCTACTGTGTGCATGCGTGTGTGCCTACCTGTCACGTAATAAATTCACGATGAACAAAAATCTTACCAGGATATTGCAGCTCATGTCTTCTGCGGTAAAGAATATCATCAGACAAATAACACCAAGTTTGCTCCCAAACTGACAGAGGTCTTCCCATGGAACCAGATAGCAGCAACATCACAAAAAGCCTCCTAAGCTGTGCAGCTGACGCTAACTCGGCAACTTCCTTAATAGCAGAAACATACTCCTTATCATCTATCAAGAATCCCATGGCAGAACATGCCTCTTGAAATGTATCATAAGTAACACCATTCACGGTTCTTATACTTCGAAAACTGGTACAACCTCTCTGCACATTCAAAAGCATCCGCATGTAGAAAAGTTCACCGGATGAGGGATGAGCAAAACTCAATCTTCCAATTGAGAATCCCCTCTGTCTTGGCTTCCACTCCCTGCTCCTCAAACAATAGACAAATTTGCCTGGATATTCAACATATGTTAGAGACCGCCCCTCCAAAAACCGCCTGTTGGCCATCATCCAACCCGTAAACATCGTCAACAAATCTTTGTTGCGCAAATAAACATGAGTAGTGCTATCAGCATCATCGAATACAACATGTTGCTGGTTCGGCAAGTGAAAAGTCAACCTCTGTACCGACGGCCATCTTTGATGAATATCGAAAGCAAAAATTCTCCACATGGATTCAGACGGTGACAAATAACGACAATCATAATACTGTTTGATCTCATCAACCACCTGAGAAGATTCACCAACATCATATGTTTCTTCAATAGTTGCAGTCACCTGATTCGGACCCTTGTTAACATACTTAAAAAGATACTTAATGACGTTTGACTTATTACAGAACTCGAGATTTATGTGAGCTTGATATTTCATTAACAACAGTGGATTATAGGGCACAACAAATCTGTTGTCGATATCGACATCGTTGATCTTCACTGTGACACCGATATTATGACGTCTATTTATTGGATAGCCATCTTCATCAAAGCTCATTTGGTCAACGAATCTTTTCGGATAAAATTTTGAGCACTTACCATCTTTCATGCAAGGAAAACTCGGTCTAAGTCGACCACAGGGACCATGGATCATGTACTTAGTGACGACATTATAAAGAGATGGAAATTTTTGGGGATTGGGTAGCTCAGCACAGATGAATTCATCAAGAATTTCAACACTTTGTAAGTTGCTTTTCCCGTTAAGCCAGAGTAACATGTGTGCATGCGGTAGACCTCTTTTTTGGAACTCAATAGTATACATACCTAAAAAATAGAAAAAACATCCTAAAGAAGCCATACAAATACATGTCAAAAGACGATAGACAGAAATTGAAATGCTAAGCGAGAAAAGAACATACCTGCATTAAGTGGACCAAAAAACACACCTTCCTTGAGATCGCTAAGAAGGCACTTCAACTTGGCATGAAAGACACGACAAGAGATATCAGGACGATCAGCGATGGGAATTCACTCTCACTCCGTAAACCGCTGAAACTCAGGCCAATTTGGATTACACGTAATAGTGAGGAATAAATCTGGATAGCCAAAATGTTTACAAATCGCCATGGCATCCTGACAACGGTTAAACATATAACGTCTACCACCAGTGAAGGAGGAAGGCAAAATGATTCGTGTCCCAATTGAAGAAGCCTCGTCATCGCCACGATGCATAGCCTCCTCTATTCCTTGAAGGACTTCTCCTCTAATTGTACTTTGCTTCATTCTAATCTCATACAACCTCTGGGACTCAATCATGGTGAAACAATCAACCACAAATTATTGAAACAACCGGCTACACTTGTGAATAATTCCATCTTCGTGCTCCCTAATCTGGAGACAAAAACATATGAATTCCCTGAGGGAAACTCTTGTTCTCCTTCCAGGAACATATCCAAGCTGTTCACCTCGATAACCAATGTTCAACTGATAACCATCCTCGCCATATGAAAACAACAGAGGATACTGTAACGGTCAATACAGAGCATGAGTTTCATATATACGTTGCAACCGACCACCAGTAGATCGAACAATAATGTCACGACCATGGTCCGACGAATCAAAATCTCCAACAATCAAAGCAGCAACTTCATCGCAAGAGGGAGCACTATACATTCTTCGATCAACGTTCCGTTGCGAATACAACTTCAATGAGAAAATCTCATATGGATGATACTGATAGAATTCTCTAACTCTTCGAAATGACTGTGCTATGACATTATGAGTATCGATCATTTGCAACAACTCAGTTATCAATTCTTTATCTATCTCAGATGTTTGCCTAAAACAAATATACATTAACCACAAAAAATATATTTAAAAACCACACAAAATACAATTCTAACATATTTTGATATATAATTATTAGCAAAAAATGACTAATAGCATATTATAACTGGAACAAAACAAAGTATAACTATGAAGTCACAGCTATAAACCTAATTTCCAATACAAATAACAATAAAACATCAGCAAAATACAACAAAAAAGCTAAACAACAAAATTTCAAACACACATATCCAAAGATTTGCTGCCTATGCATTATCTCATGCTGAGTGTCGTATATGTATAACTGCGCAAATTTAGGCTTCTCACCAGCATCTGGGAGCAAACTTCCAATCCGATGATAATTTTGACCACTTATTATAAACTGCGGTGGGCCCCTCCCATCATTCACTGAATCCAATACCTTACCGCCAAGAGACGTGAAGGCAAACATACTGTTATAAGATCGAATATTTTTCTAGAAGTACAAACTCTTGCTATCATGTCCATTGATCAAATTATATAACAGATCTGGGGGCTTTCGAAGATAAGGTAACTGAATTTTTCCCTTTGAGCAACAAACAGTAAAAATTGGACGATTAACTGTAGAGTCTCTTTCAACACGTTCTAATAACCAGAAATACGCGCCACAAATTGAACATTCATAGTTAGGGTCACCAACATCAAGGCAACCTGGTAAACATAAAATCGAGAAAAATATGCACAACAATAAAAGAATTTCATCTGAATTATATGACACGAAATAGATTCAACATAAAATGAATAAACCATTAGCATAAAGATATAATATAGACTAAATACTTGACTCATTTGAATCTTGTGAGAAAAATATATCACAAAACACTATTTCTATTTTACACTAACTGAATAATATCTCATGATATAATCACAATGGGATCTTTTAGCACTAAATAAATAAGGATTCTATTTTACTATTCTTGAATAATATATTATTTAAGAAAGAGAGCGTACCTTGTATCTCACTTTGCAAGAACAGAGGATGATCAATAACAGAACCAACTTGACTGAATGAATTTATGGAAGGATCATATATTTCTGATTGGTCTATATCATCCATTTTGATTTAAAATAAGACAAACTTATGTAAAGATATATTCGACAACCAAATATAAACAAAAATTAATCATGCAATAAGAAATCAATTAATTATCTAATAATGAACATGCAAGCTGAACACTACAAATGTAATAAACTATGAAAATCAATAAAAATTAAACATTCATTTATCAACTAAGTAAATATAAATAAACCTAAATGCATATTCAAGAACAGTTTCATTTTTGTTAACATTAGAATAGACTTTGTTTTATTATTTTAATCACTGATACTAACTACGAACGTTCAAATGAAATAATCTAAATTACTATTAGAATCATTTTGTATTTTTTTTAGACGCTAATGACTCAATTGGTCCTTAGAATTTTGTAAAATTTTAAAACAAGTGCCTATATTTTTGTTTTTAACTTTAATTGAGTCATTGCACAATTTTTTTTCTTAATTGGCTACCAAGGCTTTCTTTTTCTCTTACTTCAATCCATGCATCATATTATTTATTGTAAATAGCTCGTCATACAATTTACCAAATCACTATCGAGAGAGGCATAATTGAAGAAACTGAAAAAAAAAATTTGACAAAGAGAACTAAAACAAAAAATATTTATATGGAACTAATAGAAGATTTGCAAAAATTAAAGGAATCGACATAATAATTAAACTTTTTTTAATGTATAACTACTGATTATGACATAAAACCATAGCTGTAAGAACCGGACCAGACCTGTCGGTTCGGCCGAAAAATCGATGAACCAGTCAAACTGGTAGTCTGGCCGGTTCGGGTTTACCTTTGAACCGAAGAAGGATGTAAACCGATTAAAACCGGCAGGTTCCTCACAAACCGGATGAAACCAACCAAAACTGGCCAGTTCGATGCAGCATTTGAATATTGGATTGAATATTCAAAAATGCTTGCAATGAGTATTGAACCCATGTCTCCTTGCTAGGTAAGCATAAGGAATACCACCAAGCTGTTGTGTTCATTTATCAATCTACGTGCTGATTATTCTATATATTATATACATACACAATTGAATTATTTATATTTATTTAATTTCTCCTTGCTAGGCAAGGATAAGGAATGCCACCAAGCTAGTGTGTTCATTTGGAAATTTATGTGCTAATTATTTTATATATTATATACATACACAACTAAATTATTTTATATTTATTTAATTTAATTTTTGTTTTATACTCATTTTTTTTAACTCTTTAGAATTTATAGAATTATTAAAATAAGTATCACATATTAAAATATTTACATTTACATATTAAAATCTTAGTAAAGATATCTATTTAAAATTTTTTAGAGTATTGAGTTAGTAAGTCTTCGAAGATTTTGCCTTAGGACAAATTAGTAGGGACATCTAAGCATCACCACTAAATTTCACATGATAAATTAATAGAGGGACGTAATGTGTTCATGGTTTACTATCTTGAAGGACCAAATACATATTTAATTTTTTTTTTCAAGGGCTAATTAATCTGAAGTAGAAAATTTTAAGGATGGACCTAATTGTCACTTTATTCAATTTTTTACTATTTTATATCTTTTATTGACGTACGAACGGTTATATCGGTTCAACCAGTGACTCACCGGTTGAACAAGTGAACTAGTGACCCAGTAACCTGACTGGTTCGATCACCAATTCAGTTCTGAGAACTATACATAAAACTAAGAAACTTTCAACAAATACCCCTGGTCTATTATTTAGCTAGAAAAGTTAACTAATTAACTAATTACGTGATTCCAATCACATAACCAACAAACTTTTCATATTGTTCAAGACAAAAATAAAAACTAATTAAACAATTTAATAACCTCTAGTCCTTGTGTATGTTTGAAAGAACTACATAAATTAAACCTATCTACTGATCTAAACAATTCAATAAAAAATTTTATAATGGCATTAATTATGTTTACCACATGCGACAACTGGTCAGGCTTACGCTAGCTAATCTAATTACCTTCAATAACTATGCACTTTGAATCAATTATTAACTATTTGAATAACTTTCAGCCATGTAAACAACAACAACTAAACAATCTCACGATTATGTTACCTAATTTAATAACTACTTATCACAATTTAGGGTTATTATAATCACTTTAAATCATATCTAGAATTATTAAACCACGTTTGATTCTACAAATATTAATTGAGTTGTCAAATTCAAAGGAGACCAAGTACAGAAGTCTAGTCATATGTTTAATTAGAAATTCTCTGGGTTACTAATAGTTAAAGTAACCCTTTTAGGTGTAACAGCATAAAAAAACAATAATAAATTACTTAAATACATTTGCAATTAGATATAAATCAAAGAAACTTAAAATATAATTTAACAGAAAAAAATCGGACGGGGATAAAATACTTAAAGATATTATTATACCTGACAAAATAAGATTTGAACTCTGATTAACATTCTGGGACACCTCAAATAAATTTTCTAAAACATAAGAAGAAATAGAAACATTGAAAACATATAAAATAAATAGATAAATTATTAGAAACACAAAGATTAACTACAAAAATATAAAGAGAGCAATAAAAATTACCCATATAATCATTCCAAGAGAGAGCAGGCATCGAGGAATCAAGGACCTCTAAAGCATTACAAAAGAAAAAAAAATTACAAACAGTCGCATAGATATCAAATCATTGAAAATTGGAGTATAAAACACTAAAAATATCATGAAAGTCAACTCAGTACTGACCTATTACATTTCGATGGGGACTCTGTGTTTGCTTTCTTTTCAAAAAATTTCACCTATACTCTCTAGCACGAACAGAGTTATGAGACATCTTTGTTACTCGTACTAAACAGAACAAGAGGTTGAAACATAAAAGGTAAGAAAAATCCCTAATTCATTGCCAAAAAGACATGCACATCGTTAAGTTCCTATAAGCAACAGATGAAAAACAAAAGCGGAGGGAGGGGGAGGGGGATGACTGGGAGCAAAAGTTATCAAACACACCAACAAAGAACTCATATAACCATGCACACCTTTGAAAACGCAGAAAATGAAAGAAATAAAGTATTATAATGAACACCAATAACTAATCAACATGAAAAGATAAAGTTGTACAACAATAAACAAATATAAATAAGAACTGCTGCATTTCATTAAAATATTGATTGATAGTAGGGGTGTAAGTTACCGAACCGGACCGAAAAATACCGTAAAACCGAACCGAAAATTACAACAACCAATTGAAAAACCGAAAAAATCGGTTTTTTTTTGTTTTTTTCGAACTAAATCGATCGGTTTGATTCAGTTTTCGGTTGGTTTAGTAAAAACCGAACCGAACCAAACCGAACCGAATAGGATGCTGCATAAGTGATTCTTTTTACTGATTTACCCTTACTGATTTAACCTAGGTATAAAAGCCTAGACTCTGAATACCCTCACAGCCTCACTCTCTCTTCCTTTCACTCACGCGGCGTACTCACTCACTCACCCTCAGTGGTGCTCACTGCTCACTCCTCACACAGACACGAGACACCCACTCACCCATAGGCCACAGCTCACTTCCATCTTCCATTCTTCCACCTCCACGCGGCCATGTCTGGGAGAATGAGAGCCTGAGAGAGCCAGAGAGCCAGAGAGCATCGTCCATTCATCTCCATCGCAGGCTTGCAGGCGTAGCAAAGATTAGCATCATCGTGTAGCCAGCAGCATCGTCCAGTTCGCGTCCTCGTGCAGTCCAGAGTCCACGCCCTCGTCCAGTCATAAGCCGTCGGAACAAACCCTAAGTCGTGGCAAGAAACCCTAAGCAGAGCAGCACTGCAGTCGCCGAGCCCTCTCCTACAAAAAGCACCTGAACAATGTCTTCTTCGGAGGTTAGATCTGATTTTCAAATTTTTATAATTGATTTTGTCTCTGAGGGCTCTTACTGGTTTGTGCTTAATTTGTCCCTGATTGTTGTTGCTGTTACTGATTAAAATTATTGTTGTTGCTGTTAGCCTGTTACTAATTAAAATTATTGTTGTTGCTAGTTTGTGCTTAATTAGAAAGATAAGTTTCATTGAAATTTTTTTCTGCAGAATTTTATTGTTGTTGCTTAATTATTGTTCTTGCTTTTTATCTTGTTTACCAAACCCTGGTCTCTGTTTTATCCAATAAAAAGTTAACAATGTTTCCATAAAGAAGAAAATCAAGAATCAGTAAAAATTATGGAACGTACAACAAGCAAATAGGGGAGAGTTTCATTAGTTAGTGTTCTGTTTCAATAACAAAAAGTAGTTAGTCTTATAGCTATATATATATAAGGTCTATGGTGTAGTCAATGGATATAATTCTATCCTATCAATTCTAGTCATAAAATATTACGCAATCACTTCTTTTCTGCACTTATATCTCAGCTAGCCTAACATCTTGCTGCAGAATTTATCTTAGTTCTTTACTGCATTAATCTAATCAACTCATATAATTTGTTGTGGCTGCATATAATATGCTTTAATGCATATAATATGTTTTATAATCTGTTTTAATAATCTGAAACCAGATGACATTTGTTGGAGTTAAATTATTTTGGATTAGAGGCATGATCGGCAGACTGTGTCAAACCAGATTACCTTGCTTGTCAACTTTGTGCTCCTGCCGGTTTTGTATTTTGAAGCAGAACAATGATTTTGTACTGTTTTTCACTTGATAATTTTTTCAAAGAAGTTTTTTCTTTTTATATCTTCTTTCTTTTATTTTTGTTAGAAAATTGCATCAAGGATCAACAAGTCATAATTATTATTTTCTTCATTATGGCTGCATATTTATGTCTGCCGTTAATTTGTATTTCTTTATGCATATATGTGTGTCGTTAATTTGTTATCTTGTAGTTCCTTTTATGGTTTATGTTTATAATTTATAATCTATATTCTGTTTATGTTTATAATTCATATTGATTTTTTTTGTTTTATTTTGGTAGAAATTGCACCAACCGGGGAAGATGATGATGAGTCTGGTGTGGGGAAGATGATGATGAGTCTGGTGTGGATTCATATTAAGCATGGTGGCTGTTTAGTTTTCATTTGTTTTAAAGTGACTGTTTCGGTTTAAAGTGTGTTTATTTTTGTTGTTTTACTAGACATTTTTTATTGTATTTGTTTTATGTTAATTAAGTTGAATTTGTATTGAATTGGGATGTGATATACTCTTGTTATTCTAGTTTATTGACAGTTTTAAAGTTCATTTTATGGTAATTTAAATTCTGATTATTAGGAATAAAAAAACCAAAAAAATCGACCGAACCAAACCGAACCAATTACACCCCTAATTGATAGTGATATACACAATTACATACCCTAAGTCATATGATAAGGAGGATTCCAACATCTGACCACATATCCTAGTATGTAACCTAAAGAGGGTACAACATTGAAAATGTGTCCAATTCCTAGCAAAGTCACTATTACAAAAGGAGGAGTTGAGAATAGACCTAGTTGGCACATTACCCAAGCCATCACAGAAGGAAAACCCCTATATCTGACAATCCTATTTGTTGGACACAATCCAAAAAAGTCAAATCAAAATAGCATCCAGCCAGCATGATTACATGTCAATCTATTTGGAATCACAAGCCTTCCTAAATACTTAGAGATACACTATATAAAACACTTACACCTAGACACAGCAGCTCAATTCCACACCTTCAATCAAACTCCTTTAACCTTGGCAACCTTGAACCCATGCTCATCTGCATCAACAGCAGCCTCTTCAAATTGAGGATTCAAATTCCTCTTACCCTTGGAGGTGACAACATGATTTTCATGACTAAGCTTTTCTCCATATTGCGAAGGTGCTTCAAGAACATGGGACAACACCTCCTATGACAAAGAAATTAAAAAAAGATATAAAACTCACTCAAGAATGCAAAATACAATTAGAAACAGCACACATAGGAATGAGAAAAAAATATTATACATCAGCACCTGAGTTTCTTTTTCTGCTGAGCTAAGCAATATATCCAGTTCAGCAGAAAGATCATCACTAATAGTATCATTGCTGGGTGTTTTCTCTTCTTTTCCATGTTCACCATCAATTAAGCCAACAAACTCAGTCCCTCCGGAAACAGTAGGCTGTTTTTCAGCCAAAAAATCTATAAGAACAGGGGATTTACACAAAATCCCAGAATACTCACCAGCATCTTTCTCACTTTTGATAAAACTATCTGAAGACTCCTTCTTAATACCAACATCCGCTTTTCCACAAGGAACAGATTTGTGTAAATCATCTCCTATTCATATGCCATAAGAGTTTAAAAACACATAAGACCATAACACAAATTCACCACAGCACAATAAAAAAATAAAAATAAGAAATTAATGATGAATTAACACGATCTAAAAATATTTGTATGTATATCTAACCTTTTTGGAGTAGACTCATCATCAGCATCATAATCGGGAAGTTCAAACATCGCAATAATGGTGGAATCATCACAAATTCTCCTAACTCGGAAAGTCCCATAAAATGTATCATGTGGGACACCTTTGGTATCAACCTTGAGCAACAACTTCTTTCCAATGAGGCCTTGGAATATGGGAGGATAAGTATCCCTACATATAAGCTATTTTGAAAGTAATACATAAGAAATATAGAGTTTGAATAAGAAATATGGCATCCCATAAAGTGAACAACACATAAAAGAAAACTAACAACATACACTTGCATCTCTTTGAACCTCAGTAAACAAGTCAGCACATGATTTCTTAAGCAAATAAGATGCCTCACGATTAAAGAGAAGGAAAATACCCTCCCCAGTATGATCTTCAACTGTTATTTTAATTTTAAATCTGCAGAGAGAGGAAAAAAAAGGGGAACACAATCATTCAAATAAATAATACCAAGAAACCTTATTTTTATAAATAATCCACTCTATAAAATGACAAGACATTTTCAACAAAATTTCTGACCTTGGAGTGACATTAGTTATGTGCTTCAAACAAAAATCACAGTAATATGCACCATTTTGAGGATAGATACCCTTTCCACACACACAAGCAGAATACCACCAACCTCCATCCTCAACAATACCTTGGATTGCACCAAAAATGATAAAAGAACCCTCCTATCCAATGGGCATTTCAGAGTTAATTAACAACATGAATGAAAAAATAGATCTGGAAATTCTTGTTTGATTTTCTTTTTTGGTTCATGTGTGTATAAAAGAAACAGAAACACAACTAACTCAAAAGAAGACAACCTGATTGTTATCTTGAAGCTCTTCAATAGTGCATTTTCTAGTTAAACGCATGAAATCATCTTCCAAGGAGAGAACTTTACCCTCATTTGCAATAAACAGTGGCTGGGTACCATTGACATCTTGCTCAATCATACTAAAAAAAAAATTAATGCAAATAGTTGTACTTGTTACTCCAAATTGCTTGTAAATAAAGAATACAATAAACATCAACAAAATAAAGCATGCTAACATCTGCCTGAATTCAACAACTTCAGGAATATCAGGATTAAATAACATTTGAGTGGCATACATCACATTTTGAAGACCTACTTGACCTACACAGCAACAAAGAAAGAGTCTAGCAAACTTTATTGGAGACAACACCTAGAGCAGCCATGAGATGTACAGAAAAAAAAACAACATACCCCTAAAGAACTTGACTTTTGCAAGTTGAATGACTACAACAGGCTGCTCCACATAGCCAGAGGCAAGAAAATGATTTACTTGATTAACATAATCCCCAAACAATGCACATCGTACTGTAAGACTGAAACTCAAAAGATGACAAAGAATCAAACAGAAAATAAGCAAAAAAAGATCATTGAAAGATAAAGACAAAGCACCAGAAATGACTTAATGAACATACTCTTTTGAAGTTAATTCCAATGCAATCATTTTCACAATTTTCCCCTCTTTTGCATATTCTTTCTCTTCTCCGACTGAAGTTAAAAGACCAATGACATCTATTCCAAATAAACACAACCTATTAACTATTCAAAGGATTTGTTAAAAAAAACTTCAATAACAGAAATGCAAGAAGATATACAGACCAACTAAAAAATCATAATCTTGGGTCATGTTCAGCAGCTCAGAAAAAGGAAACATGTTGAAACAAGTCTTAGGGATAACATCTTCATCAAATGTTACAACAGTGGTTCGGTGAAGGAAAACCAATTTGAATTCATGAGAAGTTGCTCTATAACTACCATGACTTGACACAACAGTAAAATATGCTATTCTATAAACTTGTCCTTCAACTATATGATCCCTAAACCTATTAAGGAGTGGTTTCTTGACTGTAGCTTGAATTTTTTCACACTAGAAATAGAACAAAAGAACAAATCAGATTAATGAAACACATAATTTAAAGTTGAAAACTTAAAAAATAGCAAGTAAAACCATATTTAAAAGAGAAGCTAATAGAGGCTAACATGCTCATCAAGGAAAATCATCTCCATTGAGTTAGGAACCTCATGGTTACCAAAAGAGGGTACAACCCAAAGCCTTAGAACCCTAACTTTCAGCCTCCAAGCCTCTTTAGGAGGATGCATTTTAGAAATCATATCAAATGGAGGAGGCATTGCAGTAAAAAGAAAGGAGATAAAGAGAGTTGATGAAATAGATCAAAATATAAACAGAAAAATTCTAAAATAAATATAGCTTAGGAGCAAATACAACACAGCAGAATGTTTGTGCATTCAATGTGCTTCACTAACCATCCATTTATAGAAAAAATCCAGGACACAATCTCACCTTTTTGAATTCAAATTGAGGAGGGAAATGGAGGGTAATGGAGTTGAATAACCAAATTTTTCATTTAATGAGGAAGAAGCTATGAATCAATTCATATGAATCACATCACCACTCACCAAATAGGTTAGATAGAAAGTCCATACCTTGATAGGCATTCCCACATTCTCATCTCCATTCAATGGCACATAGACAACTAATCATAGCAGAAAAAGCTAAAACAACACAAAAACAGGAAAAAGAAGTGATACTTTCGAGAAATCAAAAAATAGGAACCAAAAAATGAGATATCACACCACACCTACTACAGTGCAGCTACATGTCATTAGACCATAGGGAAGGCAGTCACCAACTACCCCAAACAATGATTCTAGTGATGGCAATGAGAGTTGGTAAATGTGTTAGGTAGGGATACATTCGAAACAGCAGATAAATGGGAACAAAAGTATAGACAAACATGAATAAAAACCTGTCAATCACATCAACATTCATGAAATGGATGATAATGAAACCTCATACCTTCATAATGATTCCCAAATTTCCAATTTTCAATAAAGAATATATAGCACAACCTTATTATGTGTGGAGAACACATTTTCATGGGAAGACCAGCTGCTGGATAGTTTTTTCTTTGGCCAAGGACATGTGGTAGTTAGACAAAGAATAACATGAACCCATTTTACTCGCACAAGGCCATTCTTTTCTCAATGAACCTCTTAACTTGAGGCCAAGGAGGTGTATGTCCATCCAACAGCTGAACTATAAAACAAATTTAACACAATCAAAAGAAAAATATAATCCAATTCAGTTGAACTTAAAAAAGAAATAAATAAACAACAGGCTACACATCAATTTTTGTGAATCACATCACCACTGATAGAATAGATTAGGTACAAAACCCATTCATTCATAATCATCCAGACAACCCACATGCAACCAAAAACACAAATAGTGGAGTATGCCATCATTTTTTTCTCTAATTATCAATACAAAATAAGAATGGAAAAAATTGTGAAAATTAGTTAAACTTTGGGGCACACCTAGTAACACAAATAGTGGAGTGATACCATCTCATTCTAACAAAGCCAGTTCCTTTGTGAATGACATCTCAAATTCAGCACAAAGACCCCATGTCTTTTCAAGAGCTGAAATACAAAATAATTTTTACGTAAATAATAAAAAAATTGAGAATGAGATTGAGTTAAATAACCAAATCTTTCATTCAATGAGGAAAAAGCTATGAATCAATTCATATCAATCACATCACCACTCACCAAATAGGTTAGATAGAAAGCTCATACCTTGATAGAGATTCCCACATTTTCATCTCCGTTCAATGGCATAGAGACAACTAATCATAGGAGCAAAACCTGAACCAACACAAAAACAGGAAAAACAAGTCAAACTTTCAATAAATCAACAAATAAGGACCAGAAATTGAGATATGAGACCATACCTACTACAGTGCACCTACACGTCATAAGACCATAGGGAAGGCAATAATCAAATACACCAAACAATGATTCTACTCATGATAATGAGAGTTGGTATAAATTGGTTAGGTAAGGATACATTCAAAATAGCAGATGAGTGGGAAAAAAAAGTATAGACAAACATGAGTAAAAATCTCTCAATGACATCAACATTCATGGAAGGGATGAGATTGAAACCTCATACGTTGATAATGATTCCCGAATTTTGAATTTCCAATGAAAAATATACAGCACAACCTTATTACGTATCCAAACCACATTTTCATGCGAATATTACATCAAACATAGATAAGGGGACTGAATACAGAAAACGGTTTAAAAACTCAAGGGATTTGTTGAACGTACACAAAGTAAAAAATTAAAAATATATTCATGAAAAACACAAAACACATGCAACAAACAATTCAACAGGTAACAAATGGAGATCTGATAATGAGTTCAAACTGAAAGTCAACACCAACTCCCAAAAATTGTAACCAAGAAGATGAACCCACAAAAAAATTAAATAACCAAATCATTCATTTAATGAGGAAGAAGCTATGAATCAATTCATATCAATCACATCACCACTCACCAAATAGGTTAGATAGAAAGCCCATACCTTGATAGGCATTCCCACATTCTCATCTCCATTCAATGGCACATAAACAACTAATCATAGCAGCAAAAGGTGAACCAACACAAAAACAGGAAAAAGAAGTGAACCTGTGGAGAAATCAAAAAATAGGGACCAAAAATTGAGATATGAACCTTTGGAGAAATCAAAAAATAGGGACCAAAAATTGAGATATCACACCACACCTACTACAGTGCAGCTACATGTCATTAGACCACAGGAAAAGCAGTCACCAACTACCCCAAACAATGATTATAGTGATGGCAATCAGAGTTGGTAAATGTGTTAGGTAGGGATACATTCGAAACAGCAGATAAATGGGAACAAAAGTATACACAAACATTAATAAAAATTTGTCAATCACATCAACATTCATGAAAAGGATGAGACTGAAACCTCATACCTTGATAATGATTCCAAAATTTTTAATTTCCAATAAAGAATATATAGCACAACCTTATTATGTGTGGAGAACACATTTTCATGGGAAGACCAGCTGCTGGATAGTTTTTTCTTTGGCTAAAGACATGTGCTAGTTAGACAAAGAACACTATAAAGCCATTTTACTGGCACAAGGCCATTCTTTTCTCAATGAACCTCTTAACTTGGGGCCAAGGAGGTGTATGTCCATCTAACAGCTGAAATATAAAACAAATTTAACACAATCAACAGAAAAATATAATCCAATTCAGTTGAACTTAAAAAATAAATAAATAAACAACAGGCTATACATCAATATTTGTGAATCACATTACCACTGATAAAATAGATTATGACATAAAACCGATTCCTTCATAATCATCGACACAACCCACATGCAACCAGAAACACAAATAGTGGAGTGATGCCATAATTTTTTTCTCTAATTATCAATAGAAAATAAGAATGAAAAAAATTGTGAAAATTAGTTAAACTTTGGGGCAGAGCTAGTAACACAAATAGTGGAGTGATGCCATCTTATTCTAACAAAGCCACTTTCTTTGTGAATAACATCTCAAATTCAGGAAAAGACTCCCATGTCTTTTCAAGAGGTGAAATACAAAATAATTTTTACATAAATAATAAAAAAAACTGAGAATGCAATTGAGTTGAAAAAAAAATCTTTCATTCAATGAGGAAGATGCTATGAATCAATTCATATCAATCACATCAATACTCACCAAATAGGTTAGATAGAAAGCGCATACCTTGATAGGCATTCCCACATTCTCATCTCCATTCAATGGCATAGAGACAACTAATCATAGGAGAAAAACCTGAACCAACACAAAAACAGGAAAAACAAGTGAAACTTTCAAGAAATCAAGAAATAGGGACCAAAAATTGAGATATGAGACCATACCTACTACAGTGCACCTAAACGCCATAAGACCATAGGGAAGGCAGTAATCAACTACCCCAAACAATGATTCTACTCATCATAATGAGAGTTGGTAAATGTGTTAGGTAAGGATACATTGAAAAGAGGAGATGAGTGGAAAAAAAAAAGTATATACAAACATGAGTAAAAATCTCTCAATGACATCAACATTCATGAAAGGGATGAGATTGAAACCTCATACCTTGATAATGATTCCCAAATTTCGAATTTCCAGTGAAAAATATACAGTACAAACTTATTATGTATCCAGACCACATTTTCAGACGAATATTACATCAAACATATATAACAGAAGATGTTTCTAAATACAGAAAACAGTTTAAAAACTCAAGGGATTTGTTGAATGTACACAAAGTAAAAAATTAAAAATATATTCATGAAAAACACAACACACATGCAACAAACAATTCAACAGGTAACAAAAGTAGATCTGATAATGAGTTCAAAATGAAGGTTAACAGCGAAACCCAAAAAATGTAACCAAGAACATGAACCCACAAAAAAATCAAGTCACAAACACAATTTGCAAATTAGAAATTTCACAAACCCTACACAATAACATGTGCGTTAAACATCGAACAGATACCCAAAACGATCACAATTTGCAAGATTAGGAATTTCACAAACCCTAGAGAATAAAATGTCGCTTAACCATAGAACAGATACCAAAAATGATCAGAATTTGCACAATTAGGGATTTCAGAAATCATAGACAATAAAACCTGGGTCAATCGTGGAACAGATGCCAAAATTCATCACAAGGATCGACACAATGAAGGAAAAAGAAAAAGGATGAAGGGGAAAATAGGTTTCGATGCACCTGATTGATTGATCTGAGATCTTGAATCTGAGCGAAAAATTGGGAAATCAATAACCCAGATGAACGGCGACGAACAAACTCCCAGGAGAACACAGCTCGTAGACAGAGTTTCGTACGGCAGATGAAACGAAATTTGGAGAAGAAAGCAAAGCTCCTAGGGTTCAAAGAAATCATTACCTATTTAAACAGATCCATCAAGAAGGAAGCTTGCCTCAGTGATTCGGTGAAAAAGATGCGAGATTGCGTCAGCTGAAAGGGATGGCTGACGACTACTGTCAGAGGAGCACATGCATCCCTAAAAAAAAGGGGCCACGTGGAGGAGGTGCCACCGTGGAGGAGAGCCTCCACCTAGGACTGGAATCGGCGTGGGATGCGAGGAGCTCTCCAGCTCGGAGATGAATCCACGCCTTTCTAGTGTATAATGATAATATTGCTCAGTAAAGAATCTTAACATTATTACATGAACACAAAAAATAATTACTAAAATATTA
>NC_029787.2:122651662-122654731 GCF_000816755.2 Arachis ipaensis
TTTATTTCAATTTAATATTTTAACATTTTAAATTATTTTTAATCTCATCGCACTATCCATTTTCTCTCACCCTTTTCTATACCTATTATGATCACTGTCACCCATTCGCCACTATCACCTTCTCTGTACCCTTCTCTCATCTTCTTCATCGCAATTAATTACTGCTGCGTTATTATCATCACAAGTTCACAAACCTCCTCGATCAACTTCTCTATCACTCTAGCAGCTAGCTTCTTTGTATTATCTTTTATGAACCTTTAAGAATTCAATGACCTTACGCCTCCAAATATTTTTAAACCAAATTTTTAATTAATTAACACGTCACGCACTTTTTTCTCGTATGTATGTATATTGTTGTTATTGCTACTTCTTCTTTTTTTTTTATTTTTTTTTTCATGCTATATATATATATAACAAAAATTTCAAACACATAAATTTTAATATACAATATAATACAAAAAATTAGTATACAACATATAAAAATATTTGTGCAATATTGATAATTTGTTGTTATATACAAAAATTTCTATACTATATCTATAAGTTTATATAAAAATCTATGTTTTGTTAAAAAAAATTTATAATGAACAATTGAGGAAAAAATCACGTGATAGACGCATACATTTTTTTATTGGACTTGTACCAATTTAATTGAACTTTTAATTATTGAAAACGCTTGTACATGTAGTATCGAAATTGCCAAAAGAATTATTTTTTGTATTTTTTAATATCCAAATATATAATAATTATTATTGGTATATTTTTTTAAAACATGTTTCTTTATTCTTTGTTTCTATCCCCCATTTGAATAAATGCGGATATACATATGTTTAGATAAAATACTGTTAAATAGAATTTTAAATCTTTAAAAAATTTAGAATTTTAAATGTAAGAAAATTTAAATGTTGTAATTGTTTTCTTTTTAATTTTAAAATATTTTGTTTGGTTGAAGTAATTAATATGGAGAAATACTAGGGGCAACAACTTTTATGATTTACAGTCATCAAGTAGTCATTAATGATAGTTTTAATGGTGTGAGATTTCATCCAATAGCTCATTTTTTTATTGGTTACATATTGGTCAAAATTTAACAAAATTGCTGACCCCCTAAACTTTTCCATTAATATGTAATAATATTCTACAACATTTTTAAAAGAAACTCATCAATGTGATTTAAATATTAGCCATTAATGCAAGAAGCAAAATCAAGAAAATGATAAAAGAAAGGGCACTCTATTATACAGATTAGAAGGGGCACTCTAGCTGCTCTTCCCGCTTGTAGTCGATGAATCCCTTCATGTTCTTCGCTTCGTGCCCCGAAAATATATTTTTAACATCAAAATTTGTGTTATCCATGAATGCGTAGAAAAAAAAAGGATGAATCCCTGGCCCATAATAAATATACACATGTTTTTTGGACGGAATATATAGGCTTATTTGACTTCGATCGATAACCTGAACAACTTATTAGCCCACTTCCTATAGAACAAAATCTCAATAAAGTCCAAAATATAAATTCAAGATAACAAACCAAATACTTCAACACTTTCTATGCAATTTCGGCCCAACAAATGGATCGCGAAAGGCACCCCAATGAGGTATATATGTATATATATATAAAAAAAATTGAGGTATATATGTATTTATAAATATTGCAATCAATTTACCAAAAAAAAAAAAAGAATGCAACCGAATGATATATTAATGAATTATTGCGTTACAGAGAGTGAGAAGCAATTTCCAATTTATTTTCTTTCGTCATGACTAAGACAAATGCACTCTATTTTCACTTTTTTATTTGATTCTTTTGTAATTGCAAACATGTATAAGTGCCGGGAAAAGTGGGCCTTTTATGATGGAATCAGAAAGAAAAGTTTATAGAAATATAGGATGCACTAGACATTAAGCGCGGGTGGTGGTCCTTTACTCCCTAAGTGTGACTGTTCTTTAGACCTCACCACAGTGCTTTCATGAAAAGAACTATTCTATAATGGCCATTGGCCCAATAAAAATAATGTGTTTGTTTGAAGTTTGAACCTGGATTCGACAAGGAGTTGAAGATAACAACTTTATCTAGATATTATTTCAGTCTCAATCTCATTCAATTAGTGGGAGTTCCATGTTATTACCTTTCTTACGCGGTCACGTCTAAAACAAAATGTTCTCATTCATTTATCTTTCATAATAGACTACTCTTACATTATTTGATATATCTAATCCATGTTAAGTGAATTAGCCCTTATTTATAAAGGAATAAGTATAAAAAATCAACTTTTAATTAGTTAATTTTAGTCGACTTTGTTTTATTGTAAAATTATATATCTTTTTAATTTTTATTTTTTGGAGGGTTAAAGTTTAGTATTTAAAATTTAAGATTTACTACAGTTGAGAGTTTAAATTTTAGGGTTAAGATATTAGTCCCAAAAAAAAAAAAAGATTAGTTTCCCTAGCACTTGAAATTAATAATATTAGCCAAAGAGGATTTTTAACGTATTCGATAAATCTAATCCATGCTACTAAATTTTAGTTAATCTAATTTAAATTGGGTAATTTATCTTTGAGATAAGTATTGCTTAACCTCTTTTTTTCTTTGACGGGGATAAGAATTGCTTAATTTGAATTGTTATGTTACAACCGTAACCCCATAATTCTGGTAATTGAACATATAGAACCATTTGTAGCACTTCATTATTGACGATCAAAGATCCCATATGATTATCAGCTTTCACATAATGTTATAGTGCCCAAAAATATTTTACCCAATTAATCTAACAAGCACTTATTTTTTAACCGCATAAGCATAATCATGCATGCGAGTATCTTTAGAAATGAGATAAAATTCAAGGAACTTTATCTTTTATCAAACAAATATTCGTTTATATAAAAAAGAAAGTACCGATAAGAAACTAAATAAATAAGATTCATTTCAAGAGGAAAAAAAAAGGCAGAAGTCTATATCAGAAAACCCTTTGCTTAGGAAGAATGAAAACAAAGCTGGTTATTACTAAATTTATGATGGTGATAGAGTTGCCCACTCGCCATGTGTGACCTAAATTCGATGAATATCGA
>NC_029787.2:122654748-122660010 GCF_000816755.2 Arachis ipaensis
AAATGACCATCCAAAAGATAGTAGGTCAATTTCAAGAATTTCAAGTGGAAGGGTCAACTTCTAGTTCATGAAACATTCTTTTAAGGTATAACATAATATGTGGGGATCGATGTAGAGATTGTAACTCATTGGAAACACTTAATTCATATTCTATTGACTGATCAGCTGTAATGCAATCAGAAAGAAAGTATATTAATTAATTAATTAATTAATTAATTAATTAATTAATTAAAAACGGTTCACAATAATTATTATTGGCTCTCACCTTTCTTCATTACTAATGGTTTTTGTGGTGAAAGAAGATGTTGATTGGATGATGGAAAACTTTTTATCAGTAGTGGATGAGTTATATATATTGGCTTGACAACTGGTGATCAAATCAAAACCCTTTTCTTCTTCTTGATGCACTTTCACTTTAAAATATTATTATTAATTTTAACTACTTTTCAGTTACTCAAAATTTGTTACTTTTTTTTAATAGTATCTACCGTAAGTCCAATGAATAAAAAAATGGTTAATAAAAGTTTTAATAATAGAATATAAATGATAGTGACAATGATGTAGAATATATACGAAAGAGAACATAAGAGGAGAAAACACCACATCTAACTCAAAATCTTAAAATAGTAAGTTAATGGATCTCTCATCTTATAAACTCCTCACTCTTTCTTGTTTTTTTCGATGTGGGACTAACTTTAACACTCCTTACACTTGCATCATTAACAATATCTTTATATTTGTATTGTTAATTAAAGTAGCCTAATTTAGCATATGTTATTATATTGTGCTATGAGTTAACCTATATTATTTACGTCACGAAAATTTCTCTCTTTTTTATTAGTATAAATATGTATATGTACTCTTTTTTTATTATCAAATTGAATTGATTGAGTTATATTTAATTAAGTTTAGTGCTTATTTTTTTTAAGTTCTTTTAAAAGTAAAAGGTGCATTTTTTGTTTTTGCTAATCAAAGTGAATTCCGGACTATTTTCATCACAATGTAATTATTATTGGTGACCTAAACGATATCCTCGAAAAAAAATAAAATAAAAGGTCCTTTTAACACAACACAAGTGGGGAATATGTGATAGTTGATTTACTAGGTAGTGATGGAAAAATGAAAAGAAACTGAAGAAGTGGTTGGTTGGAAAAGGGCCTTAGAGGCTTAAGCACTTGAAAGTGGGTGTGATGCAAAAAAAAGGGGTTTCTTCTCTCATTATGGTTGGAGGGAGGGACCCTTATGTTTTTTCCAAGGAAGAAAAAGGGTAGTGCTCTCTGATGGAAGCTGTCAAAGTGAGGCTAACTCCTTGTCCATTTCAATAACCCAACACCATAAACATTTCTTTCCTCACTTTATTTTGTTTTAATTAATTTCATTTCATTTCATTTTCCATTGATATTGACCCTCTCTCCAATTACTTATGAGTGATGTACAATCAGAGAGATATGATAATTAAGCCTTATATATTCTGTGTTGGAAGCCAGTGCTTGTCACATAATAATAGTAGTATTAATTATTATCCATCATTAATCTTTTGGTGTAATGCTTATCAACAACACCGGTCTTATATTGACTTGCTAAATATCCGCATGGCTTCATCATATTATGAAGTTTAATTGTAATTAACAGTTTTAAGCATATCACAAATGATCAAATTGGATTATAAGTATAAATAAATTTGGAGCTTTTACTTATATGATGATTTTATGAGAATGACATCTTAATTGTTTACTTATACTTCCTCTTAGTGATATTGTTCATAGTTTTTCTACTTCAAATTATGAAAACCATCGACACTTTTAGAGGTTTTATGTTATATTTTATTGGCACTTTAATTTATTAAGCGCACAACTTATATTGTGTACGATAATACGTTTTTTTTTATATTGATTGGCACTTAATCATTTGATTATATAAATGTTTCGATATAAAAAGTTCTATTGAAAAATGAGAATTTTTGTTTGTTGAAAAATCAGAATAATATTAACAATAGTTTGGAATTTTAAAAATAATAATCTCAAATATTCTGGTAATTTAAAACTGTTGCTAAATATAATAAAAATTAATAATTTAGTGGCGATTTGTTAAATATAATTAAAAAAAAATAATATGTGTTATAAAATAGTGGCAGTTTTGTACTTTTAAAATTATTACAAAAAATTAGCGATAATTTTAGGAAGTGTTGTCTAAAACCATCGTTAAATTCATTGAGAATGCTCATATCGGCAACGTTTTTTTAACCCTTGTGAAAATTTTAGCAAAGCAGTAAAAAAAACCATTACAAAAAAATGTTTTATATATTATAGTGTTTAAAATGTCTAGTTTTTCATTGTTGTTATGATTCTAACCTTTTCAATACGGGATTATGATTACAATTTTTAGTTTGTTGCGTATATATGCACCTAAAACGACTACAAATGAATATTGCGACCATATATGATTGTTAGCTGTGAACTATTTGTTCTAAACTGTGTTATTTTTAAAGAGAACTAATTTTAGATGTTTTTTTTAATTCTTACGGGGCTTTCACGTACGGTAGTGCACTTGCATGTGTTTATCCACATAAATGCATGCATTTATTCGAGTATATAATTGCTCCTTATCTTGACAAGTGTTACTATTTGGAAATAAAAAATCTGATTAACATTGAGCTGGTCCAATATACTAGATAATTTTATTTTTTTAATAATTTTTAATTATAATTTTGGTTAAAAAAATTATATAATAAACAATTAACTATAATTTCTCAATTTAAATTAATCAATTTATTTTTAAAATAAAATACGGTAAAAAATCTAACATTATAGCTATATCAATTGGTTTTTTAATTAAATTATTTGTATAAAATAAATCGGTATTTTTTAAACCAAATGGTAACACATGTTATCTATCCAAAAACAACTTCATGTAAAATCGATTGCAGGAGAGTTTTCACCTTTCTATAATTCGGAAAATAATTCTATCATACAATTTTCCATAGTATATGAAAAGTAAGGGATAACGGGTAAAATAACTTGCAAACTTTTACCTTATGTTGCAAACTTTTCTGACCAATAATATTACAATTTACAGTTAATTATTTAGCTTATAAGCATGCTCATCATGTGTAGCTCACTAATGACTTCACATATCACTTGTAGAATCATGATTTTAAATTTGACCTTTTACTTGTAATTACTTAAAAAATTAATGATATCAAGTGGAAATCTGTTATTTGTTTCACACACCTCTATGCATATTTGCCCCGGTCTTATGCAAACTTTTAGTTTGATATATATGGAGGATGCTAATTCCATCAATTTAATTTCTTTTGCTTTCATTAGGAGCTAGCTATATGGTTGCTTTATTTTATATATATATATCCCCACAAACACACACACGAGAGACCATTCATCACAAGGAAGCAATAAAGGGCCGCCATTGTAGACCGCACTCCACTACATAGAACCATATATAGAGAATGAAAACAAATTCATGGCCAAAAAAGAGATGCTCCATGTTCATGCCTTATTTGTGTATATATACGGATTCTTGAATTCTTTCAAGTTTCCGCATATGAGTTCAAGTTCAATGCTCCAAGTATATATTTGGTGATCTACTCACCAAAATGCTCTATGATATCTATAACAACTACTATATATAAATAGCTTAGAAGATATATCAAAATAATTATAAATAGATAGTAGTAACACATTAAAAGTTGTAGGGTTGTAGGAGCATGCATTATTAATTACTACAAGTTTTATATATCTTTTGAATATGTGATTTTTAGTTAGTTTATAAATGTAAAATATTTTTTATTTTTTTAATTAAATTTTGGTAATTGAATTTGATTCAATATTTTTAGAAAATTTACTTATAGAATGATCATTCGTTGATAATTTAACATAAAGATATGCAACAGAAATTAATTATATAGCTGTTAAAATGAGTGGTGACTCTTGAATATGGAATAACTTTAATTTATACAATTTTTTTTATGTTGTATTATTAATATGGACCACTCTTGTTTTCTTAACTACTAATATTCATTGATGTAACACATTAAAAGAGAGGAGCAATCAAACTAAGAAGGAAGACATCGAATTCTCTTACCCCAAAAGTAACCTAAAAGAGAAAAAAATCTATATGTAAATGTAGTCTATAACTTTATATATATAATTGAATACTTGATAGTTTATTTTTTATTTTTTTGTAAATATGTACATGTAGCTTGAAGTGATAAACAACATAACTTCTGGAAAATTATTGACATAGGAAAAAGATACAACAATAAGAAGCCACGATTTCAAAACATAAGAATCTTTCAAACAAAAGAAGAAAGTTGAAAATATCTTCTCTTTTTTCATGAGTTCAAAAGTTATAAGGTTCTAATGGAAAAGGACATGTAAAAAGAACTATTTTTCAATCTTATCTTTTGTTCCTTCTCAAATTAGAAGTAGTAGTTTAATTTTGATGATGAAAATGTAAGGAAATTTAATTTGACATCATTTTAAATATAATAAATGGTTATTATATATTTACATATTATTAAATAAAAGCATTTTGATAAATATGTTTATAATCAGTTTTGAATTTTGATTAATTACTTCAAGTAATAAACAATGCATTGATGCAGTGCTAGCTGTCCACTCTTACAGTGTCATCACAATAATTTCACAGTAAAAAGACACATCAGACAGCAATGCACACGATCGAGGACGAACAGGGATATATAAAAAAGTAATAAACACTTACCTTATCTTATTATTATTGGATTATTACATTTATTTTTTTCAATTCCTGAATTAATCACTCATCAACTTCAGATGTGTAAGAAATGATTTTTTTTTTTCTTTAATTTATACTATGATACTAGTTTGAAAGCTAAGATTAGCTGGCCCCTACTATGTATTTGATATACTTAGTAACGGAAACAGATAAACATAACCAAACTTGGGCTTTGATGGCAACCGCTATCAGTAGACAGTGGCCTACCTAGGTTCATAAGGAACGAACCTAGCTTCTTTCTCTGTATATCCACCTTCACCTTAGTGATCATAAAGTACAAAGCAGAAATAGCTAAAAGGATGTGTGTGTGAGTGTGATATTCACATTATCAGGGTAAAGGTGCTATTCTTTTTCAACCTTTCCAGATCATAAAACAGTAAGGCCAATTTTATGGTGCTTAAATTTTGTTTAATTTATTATTTATAGTAATTTTTTTAATTTAAATTTAATATTTTTAGTAATTAAACAATAACTTTTAAATGCCATAAT
>NC_029787.2:122660036-122661886 GCF_000816755.2 Arachis ipaensis
CAAACATTTTATAAATTTATCTTATTTAGTATTTATTTATTACATAATATATTAAATAAAACCAAAAATGTTAAGTTTTAATAATTTTTAGTTAATATTTTTTTGTTACTAAATATTCTCAAAAATAATGTTGGGTAAAACAGTTAAAGCTGCAACTAATTTTTGTTTTAAGATCAGCCTAATTGCTTAATCCCCTTTTTCCCCCCGGCCTCCAACTTGGATGAAAATTTTCCTCTAAAACTTTCGTTTTTCTAGTGCCCCCTTTTAATAAAAGGTAAATTTAGATGTCAATTTGTAATGGATGGTCGTATACTATTCGTTATGATGGTTCCTGCACTTTAATAATTTCGTCTTTGACTTTTCAACAATTCTAACAAATATTTGTGAGTAACGTCAGAAATGCTAATGGAAGATTAGTAATTTTGAACCATGTTTGAAACAGAGATTTTATAATTGATGTTTTGATATGAAAATAGTGGTATTGATATAGTTACAAGAATTCTCAAGTAAATTTTTATGTGCACTTAGGATTCGAACATCATATACATGTTTATCTATTTGTTAAATCCATCCCTTGAGGTAAGAATTTTTTGTCATGTTTCACAAATGGTGAATTCTTCATGATCTTTATTGCGAACTATTGAAATATCATCATGTACGATAAACACACTTTTAATTTGTTACTCCACTTAGAGTTATAAGCGTTAATCTCCACCCTTCAAAAGGCCATGATGATGATAATAATAATTAAGTGGAGTTCCATGTGAAATATTGCTAACAAAGACACTTATCTTAAATAAAGTAAACAGAAAACTGCAGCTGTACGTTTGAAGAGGCAGAAACATGCGGATATGCTTCGTTGCTTACTACAAAATGATATCATTATCCTAAAACAGGATCGGAGGCAACTTGGACTAATTTATGACCAAATTGATATAATTAAGTAATTGCCTAATAACTAATTATTGCAACTATTTTGCCAATTGGTGCCCAACTCCTGAATTTCGGCTAATTATTATTATATATATCTTCCTAGCTCTTACATGAACAAAAATGTTGATTCTTTTGACTTGGCCATAACTCTTAAGTCACAAACTAGAAAAAGTTAAGGAGGCAACATTATTGTATATTGATTGTCAGGACTTTAGATGCTTCAGAAAAACTAAATTGCAGCGATTGTTTATTTATGTATTGGTGTTCATGGGTTCAGCTGAGTTCAGTAAAATATGGTTGCCCTTTTGTGAAGCTGATTTGTTTTGGGGAAATGAATGATATGTGGCTATAGCTTCCTCCGCAGTTCATGCAAAACGCAGCAGCAGAGTAGTTTCCCATGTTTAATGGACAACAACCACTAACAGAATGCCAGAATATTGTGATGTCCATGTTCTTAATTATTCTCAGCCTAATTTTTGGCATCTAGAGTCGTGGGTTACCACTGATAATGAAACAAGTTGGTAAAATAAGTAACAACTTTAACATAACACTAGCTTTTCTATAACTATTAAACACACCAATTGTTATCATTTGAGGTTTGAGCCTTTTACTTTTAGCTATCGCGTTTATTTAAACTTTCTGATTTAAAAACTTATATCATCAAAAGCTCAAAGCTTCACCTTCACTCTGATCTGATCAAAATTCTGTCTATGCTGGATGAGTGGATGTTAATATCTTCTATCAGCATTATACGAAAAGAATCATTGTTTCTGAAATATCTTGGTATTATTTGAAAATAATCAGATCCATATATAAAATTGTGTAACCAAAAGGAACAACGACAAGTGTCTTTTTCTTTACTTAAAGGGCAGTAGCAACAAAGACTAGATACAATTTTATCGCCTAGATCACTCCGT
>NC_029787.2:122662058-122662639 GCF_000816755.2 Arachis ipaensis
GAAAGAGGAGACTTCAAACTGTAATTAAAAATTAATCAAACATATTCAAGCAAGAAAAAAAAAAAGACATTCAACTTAAAAATTGAACAAATGTAATTTGGAAAATGCGAAAATCACTAAAGAGAGACGCAGAGTAAAAAGTACAATTACAAATTACAAGCTATGGTTTTTCTTTTACCCTCCCCTTTTATTTATCTTCTGCCTCTGACTCGCTCACTCTCTCACTCACTTCACTCGGTTACTGAGTCACTCTTCTTCCAAAGTTTTCTTCAAACCATGCCATTTCCCCAATAATAATCCCCAATTAATCTACAGAGTATATAATAGTAGTTGTAGTAGAAGTAGTAACAGTAGTAATAATTAAGGTCACCATCCATCCATCCAACTCAGGCCCCACGCGCCGAGTCAACTCACTAAGACTCGCCGCCAGAAGAAAGGGGTGGAAGCTTCCACGCCGAGGTCGCAATCAGGGACCTGGTGTGCCACCCAAGCATGAGGCACCCATTGTTCTCCTCCACCCTGTACCCATCCCCACCCGCAAACAGCGCCAGTAGCATGCTCGCCTGCTTGAACGCGTTCGA
>NC_029787.2:122662661-122667311 GCF_000816755.2 Arachis ipaensis
GTTGCAAATTTGCCTCCCGAGGTACAGCTCCGACATCAATAGGTCCTCAGTCGGCGGCGGCGCCGCCAACCCCGCCGCCACCGATCCCTCCAGCGAGTCAAACAAGCTCGAGTAATAATGCAACGCCTCCGTGAACCGATCCACAAAAACTGGACCGTTGTGGTTGGCTTCCTGCTCCACCACCGTGAAGATCTTCGGCTTGATCTTCTTAACCGTGCCAAGAACTTTCTCGATGGAGCCGGAGCGGGCCAGCATGCGATGCAACTCGAAAACGGAGTTAACCGCAACGGCTTCTCCGGGTCGGATCTCAAGCATTTCTGTGTCAAGATCCGAGAGGCTAGAGCAGACGAAGCCGCGAAACTCGAACTGAACGCCTATGGTTTGTGCCAGTTGTGCAAGCTTCCATCCGACTTGCTGCAGGGAGTCGGTGTTGTCGGTCTGCGGCGGGCCTATTCCAGTCAAACGGAAAGTGGGTGGGCCGCCGGGGCGCAATGTGAGGGCCTGCAGGAGTGCGGGCCACTGCATCCCTTGCTTGAGGCCGAAATCGATGACGTGGACCCTGGTGGCAGAAGCGAAGGCCTCGAGTATGGCCTGGTTGGCTGTGAAGTGGGCGAATTTGAGATAAGGGCAGGACTCGTAGAAGTGCATGTGGAGCACATCTGAGAAAGAAGAGTCCATGGCTTCTTGAGGGTAAATCTGGTAAATCCTCCTCGCAAGTGCCTGTGCAAAGTAAGATGCAACTTTCTTCATGGCACCGGCCTGCGACTGCGCGAGTAGCCCCACGTGCTTCACTAGCGCGTCTGCCAGCTTTAGGTTTTCTTGCTGGACTGCCTCCGCGCAGGCTAAGAGGGTGTGGACTAGACGGACACCTGTTTCTTGGGAATCCACAAGCACAACTGGCCGGCTCGGTTCTTGAACACCCTCTGACCCAATTTCTGGAACAGGATTCGTTTTCAGCCGTTTGTTGCTGGGTTCGTCGTTTTGAGGGTAAACGGCGATGCCAGGTATGGCTCTCAGGTCGTACTCAGAGTCGTCCGTGAAGGCGCGTGAGGTGTTCTCCTCGATTTGGGAGCTGCACAGCAGTGAGCTGCTTGTTCCGTTTGCGGCGGCGGTGGTTGGGGGAGGGTTGAGCTCATTGATCATGCTCTGCACCCAGGAGTATAGATCCGTAGGGTCGTAGTGAACGGTGTCAGTAGCGAGGTGTGAAATTCCGTCTTCCTGCGCGGTACCCATAACCATCTCCAGCTGCTCCAGCTTCTGGGCCACGTCAGCCATGTCTGAGTTGCGAACCTTGTAACCAAGAGCAGCGAGGAGTTCGTCCATGCCGCCGCCGCCGCCGCCGGAGCTTGGGTCGTGGTCTTCCTCCCACATCTTGGCCTTCCCGCTCGACATTGACGAGCATTCGCCTTTGGCCACGCTGCTGCTGCTGCTACCTTGCTGGCCGTAGCTGGAGCCAGCTTCACTGTGATCCCTCTTCATCTCTTTGATTGCAACAAGAGAAAAGCAGAATCCGAAAGCGAGGGCAATGGATATAGGATTAGAATTGGGGTTCCAATCGGGTCACATAGCAGTGGGAGAATGGAGGGAAGGGGGAAGGAGAAGGAGGTTATGAGGTTTGAAAATTGGTATGAGCCGTGAGAGAAGAGAAGAAAATGGGTTGAAAAAAGGGTGAGAGGTCCAAACGCGAAACGAGAGAGAGAGAAACCTCAGAGTGGAAAAAGATAAGGAACAACGGAAGCCATAATAATAATAATGGAACTCTCTTATTTTTCTCTTCCTCCTTTATATTTTCTGATATTTCGTTTCATAAAATTTCTAATATTGAGCTTGATATTTTGTTTTTTTTTTTTTTATTGAGAGAAAAAGAATTAATAAAAAATGGAGAGGGGGTGCGGCAAAATAGTTAAAAGGGCATCAAAGAGCCGTGGCAGCACCGCAATGGCAAGAAAGATGCCCATGATAGTGTACAGCTCGTGCATACCCCAGACACCATACACTAGAAAATCAGGTGGCCGTACGCTTCATCGATTGAGAGCCTTGGGGACCGAGAATGATAGTGGGCTCCACCCTCCCTCACGCGCCCCTTCTCCTTTCCCCCACGCGCGTCTCTTACACTCTCTAGGGGGCTCATTATGTGATTCAGTGATTCAAGTTAGAGATAATAATGCAGGCGAATGCCAGTGTCAAATGTGCTTATCCTTAGTATTAGAAATTAGTGTATCTGATTGAGTACCATCATTATTAATTTTGACTTGGAAAGTTTATGCCTGCTAATGTCCCCTCCCTCATTATTTTCCGGTACAACTATGTCCAATGTCCCCCCATACTATAGCCAGTTAGCCACCTAGTGTGGGGCGACGCTGTAATGGATATATTTCACGCTTCTGTACGTTCAGGAGGACTATCCCGACTAAGACTATATATAGATGAGTTCCACTTTACAAAAATATCAACTTCATGATGGGTTCAAATTAAATGTTACGTTGTTAGTGAACAATAACGATAGAATTTGAGATTCGAGTTTGTTAAATCAAGTCAACTTGACAATCATATTTATTCTCCACTCTTCTAAATAAGCAATGACAACTGTAGTTTAGATACTCAAAGTTCAAATATCATTCCTACAGAAATGGTTCTCCGTAATTTATCTTGGACTCCAATATTAATTAGGACCGGGAAAATGGACATCATTCTCATGAATAGGGAAAAGAAAATGCAACTTTAATATCTGAAATGACATTATTGCGACTTCTCCAGCTACCTCAATTATTCGATCAACAATGAACACCATTTCCTCTTTTATTTTGGGAGGGGGGGCACATAGGCTTGCTATTTTTAGTATCACTCTTTCTTGCTTTCTGAAAGTTAGCATCCCTTTTGCCATATCTGCTGCATCTTGTTTGTAAGGAAACTAACCAGTAAGAAAAAATAGATACATCCATGAAAGTAATTTGAGAGGAATATTGATGAATTAGTACAATTTTGAAATTCACCATATTTTCCAAGTAAATCACAATAGAGTCTACCTACGAGCAAATAATTTTACTAGTGAAATATTTCGAAGCAATTAAGAGTATTTTGTAGTTGAAATTTTGGAAGAAAAATATATTTCACTTTATTCAAAGTCATTTTTTCCCCCAAATACCTCAGCTTATAAACACCCTTTAGTTTTTTCTTATAAAAAATTTAAAAAACGTAAACACTAATCAACGACTAATCTCGAACTAAAAATAAATAAAAATTTTAGACCTAAGGACAAAGGAGTCATTATACAACACTGAAGAGAAAGGGGGTGGCATCGCCATGGACGGACCTATGGCAAGTGTGTGTAATCCGCTTCCGTAGGTTCGAGTGGGGAATAACATCCCGCAACGCACATGACGGAGAGATCAAGGGGACGGGTCAACTTTGGCCCCCACGCGCCACATTACACGTGGTAACATGCAGCGAGCCACAGGCAGCTTGGTGCACTTCACAAGCCAAGTGGTGAGCTGAAAGAGCGAGTATAGTTTCACGCGCTACGTTTGAGAACGGAGGATTGTGTAGCTGAGGAGCAACGGGAGGGCCCCACGGATTGAGAGGGTCTGGGGAGAGAAGATCAAAGAGGACGGGGATTCAGACGTCAACATCGATTTTAGGACCATCCGACGTGGGACCCACTGACCCAGTAACAAAACATTACTGCTCTATTCTCTCGCGCTCTCTCTCAAATGAAAAGGGATTGCCAGCCAAGCACGTCCAGGGTAACGTTGTTATCATCTTCCATTTTTCACAAGACAATTCGTCATTAACTCTTACTATTAGAACTAATTATGCAACATAAATAGGAAAATCCATATGTTAACGAGATTACGCGTTTTAATCTTTTTCTGTTTTTCATGCTGGTTTGAAAAATAAATCCTGTAAAATATCAATTATTGCTATCACTTCACAAAGTCTGAAAGTTTTGTTGGTAAGAAAAAGTTACATGACTCGTGTGTAAATAACTAGAGACTCTTTCGAAAATTAATTTATACATATAAAAAATTTAGCTTACATGTGATACATTGGAAATAAGATATACGAAATTCCTGAGTCCTAAATAAACAAAAATAGAAAAAAATTTGGCTAAAAACTAATTAAGGTGACGATGGTGGATGAAGAAGAAACGGCATTAGGTGAGTCTCCGTTCCGCGCAAGGGTGGCGTCCTCATCCGGACGGGGACGTTATCGCCTAATTTAATTTAGATTGATTTGTTATTACTTATTAGTATGAGTGCGAGCACTTAATATTAGTATTTAGTGGTGCCCTCGTTCTTTGCTCTGAAATCTTCAGATTATGATCATTAATTTGAACAAAAGAAGAAATATAAGCATGTGGTAAGAGAGAGCAATGTGGAATGTTGATAATTAGGAAGTGGGGCGAGGCTGTGACAGGTGGGAGTGGGCAGCAGTGAGAGGAAGAAAGAGAGGGCCATGGCCATGTGATTCTGCCACGTTTCACAGATTCTCTTGTCCCCGTGGTCCCTTCCTGCACCTGCGTCCTCTGTTTCACTTTCACTCTCACTCTCTCTTTCCCCTTATTTTACCATCCTAACCTTCACTTCAATCACTGCTGTATACTTGCATACTTATATTATAGGATTTCACTATCATGTATCCTATACATAA
>NC_029787.2:122667355-122670222 GCF_000816755.2 Arachis ipaensis
TCTCTAGCTACCATTAATTTAATTGAAAAGTGCTTAAAAAAATATAATCTGTAGTAATAGAAATACAGTAACATTAATTTTTTTTAATATTTAATTGTCTTTATGTATTTCTTTAACTTCTTTGGAAAACTTGTTAGTATTGCAAGTGTGAGGAGTGTTGAAGTTAGTTCCATATCAAAGAAAGTAAGGAAGAGTGAGGAGTTTATAAGATGAGAGACCCATTAACTTTGACACCTTAAGGTTTTGAGTTGGATGTGGTGTCTTCTCATCTTATGTTCTCTCGCTTGATTCCTCCCCGAAGTCTCCCTGATGGTCGAGAGTTCCCCACGGTTGGGCCAACAAGTGGTATCAAAGCCGATGGTTTAATCGGTCTGGTTTAAGGAGTATTCAAGGTGAAGCATCAAAAGTCTTCCCGGCAAAAGTGGTCCGGGCGGCGTGTCCCGCGGTGTTTTACGGCGGTGTGATGGATGAATACTTGTGGTGGTGGAAGAGCTAGAGGGGAGTTGATGCTTGATGTGGATGCTCACACTTGAGAGGGAGATTGTTAGTGTTGCAAGTGTGAGGAGTGTTAAAATTAGTCCCACATCAAAGAAAGCAAGGAAGAGTGAGGAGCATTAACTTGACACCTTAAGGTTTTGAGTTCCCTGATGGTCGAGAATTTCCCACAGTTGGGCCAACAAAACTTTCGTTGGATAATCTTTTTCTGCGTTCATATGGACCGGAGAACCATTTTAGAAGAAATATTGTGTTTTTTAACCCCATTTTACGTTTGACAAATTAAAAAAAATTATATATTTGTACTTTTAACTTTGAGAAATTAGAGATATATGCTTTTAAAAGTATTTAAAAAAATATTTTTTAAATTCTAGTATAAAATTATATATTAATAAATATGCTTACTTATGTTTACTTTTTATTATATTTATATTTATTAAAACCATTTTAAATAATAAAAATAATTTTATCAAATACAATTTTAACTTTTATAACTTTTGAAAATTATTTAAAAAAATAAAATAAATTATTTTAAAAAAATAAATATTTTACCGAATCAACCCTAAAAAATTGTTAGCCTTCTTATTGTTAAGATCATGTCAACACTTCATATAGATTAAACATGGCGGACATGGTCGTCGCAATCTCAATTAAGGGGTATCCAATTATGTTTTCCCCAAAAATATATAATAATGGATGATAATAATGTAACATCTCAAACACCGTACGCCAACCATGATGTACATGACTAAGACTAAAATATTATAACGTTTTTTACAGTCTTTTTTCTTTCTATGAAAAAGTAATTCCAAATGTTCAAAATTCATTTATGTTGTTGTGTTACTTTTGGTAATTCATGGTAATGAATATAGTGAAATATTATAAACAAAATGATGCTATTTATGTGTATATATGACCATATTCTACATTTGATCACCAATGTGGCAGATTCAGTCCCATACTTTTGCTCTATTTTGTAAAAGAAATTTATCTTGAAGACAGAAACTTTTCTCTTTTTTTTCCCCTACTTTATTCCCTTGCTATCATATGATGTTAGTTATGCAAGTCATTCTTTGTTCTTTTTTAATTATGGAAAATATTAGAGTAAGAATCGAAGAAATTATAATATTCTTATATTGCTCTTAAAGTTCCAAAAACTCCCCTCACTATTTTAGTGTTTTTTCACATAAAACATTTACCAACAGTAACCAGTGACTTGTTAAGAAAAGCCCCACCAAAAGGACGAGAAGTGATTTTAAATCATGATAAAATCTTTGAAGTTATTAGGCTACTTGGTATTAACGCAGGGAAGTGAGGCCCTTCATTTTTTCCGGTGCACGTTTATATATATGTTGGTGTAACCCCACAAGAAAAACCCGTAAATGCAAATGCCTTATCCTGTTTCTCTGTTTCTGGAATTAGTGGACCTTGGCCCCCTTCAAATACATATATATTCCCACTCGTCGCTAAAATTACCACTGTGATGATGAAAATTAATTAGTATGAGAAGAATTGCCGACAGATTCAGTGCTCTAGTTTTTCAACTTGTGCTTCACCATCATCTTACCTACTCAACTCATCATGCTTCCATATTATCTACAGTTCAAACTTTTTTGTACTCTATATATATTATCTTCAAAAACTGAATTTCACAATTATATTCCTTTATCACACTGAGTTTCATGAACGCTAAAGGAAGATATCGATATTTTTACTTTGATTTTTCATGCAAGAGTCTCTTTTAAATTTATTTAATTTTATTTATTTATTTTATATTAACTTTTTGTTTGACATAATATTATATTATAATATTATTTTTTTAAAAATTTAAATTAATAAAAAGAGACACATATTATATCTAATATTTAGAATATTTATTGCTGCCATTAGTTATTATTGAGTGATTTTTTCGCTGTTCATACCTTTATTTAAGGGTTAGAGAAGTGTTAGGGGCTAGCAATTTTTGTGATTTATAATTATCAAGTAGTCATTAATAATGTTTTTAATAGTGTGAGATTTCATCAAATAATATGAGATTACTCACTTTTTTTTACTGGTTACATACTGACCAAAATTTAATAAAGTTGTTGGTCCATAAACTTTTTTTTTTTAATGGTAATTGAGAAAATCGGAAGATTTCATGGTTCATTCAAAAATAGAAAATCGGACAATTAGATTTTTTTTTAACTGTCCTCCATGATTTCGTAATACACTCTTCACCCCAATAAGACAGCAAAAACCCACACTATTCTCCAATATATATTAAAATTAAAAAGCGTTACAAAGCTGACTAAATTAATACTTTTATTTGCAACTCTGAAAAAGTCGAAATTAAACCCCAAAAATTTCATCAAAATACTTAATGATGATAA
>NC_029787.2:122671980-122672626 GCF_000816755.2 Arachis ipaensis
CTTGACATACTTGACATAATAATAATAATAATAATAATAATAATAATAATAATAATAATAATAATAATAATAATAATAATCTATGTATATACACCAATTAAGGTAAGGATATATATGATTGTTTTGTTTTCGCTAGAACTAAGACATAGTTTGCAACATAAACTTTGAATTGGGATGGTAATAATAGTCTATTAATATACGTGCAAAACAATGGATATTCATGCCACCTACTTGGCTTAGGAAGTAAGCATATTATTGATCTTATCGCATATATATAGGCTTATGAATTATGATATATAGAGGAGTATATGTCTATATGACGACTTCATCATTGTAAAACTCAAGTTACTAATTATTAACTAATGCCCATTAAAATATGATAGCAATGCAACAAATAATCAAACAGGTACGCGTATATCATCATGTTAATATTATACATCCATTAACTATATATCTAAGCATGTAATATGATGCTAATATCATTGTTTGTATTATTCAAGAGGTAGCTAAATGCAATAGGTTAGGGTGAACCCTAGGCAATGAAGACAGAGAAAATAATAATGTACTATATGACCTACTTCTTGTGCCGACTATGTCCTTGTGTTGAGGCAAAACGTATCAAAATGAATGGTATTAACTATTAAGA
>NC_029787.2:122672774-122674842 GCF_000816755.2 Arachis ipaensis
TGACTATTATTTATGTTTAGTTCACAAAGTTTACGAAATTGTATGGGCCTCTAACTAGTATGTAGTAGTGCGACAAATGCATATATAGAACTAATTATTAAGAGCAGTACTGTATAATTACCTTGATTTTATCCTATTGATTATGCATGCCAAGAAAGCAAGAAATGAAAACCTTATTATAATTGGAGAACAAATAAACAATTGGTAAACTCAGGAGTTATATTTAAATTTTGATAAATTTAAACAAATCAGACCATCCGAAAACCAAATGCTGATCCTCTTTGAAGATGAAGGCAAGTAATAGCCAAAAGGATTAATGTGCAAGTTATATATATTATGTAGTTTGTATTAACTTATGGAAATTGGAATCAAATTATAGCAAGACTTTGTTATCGATCTTTTGATACATACTATTAAAGATTGACCCTCAGCAATAAACAAGAGGGAGCACTAATAATTAGAAGCCAGTTTAGATATATTCTTTTTTAAACAAGAAAAAAAAATTAGTAGTCCTTTCAAACGGATAACGATTTGTTCTCACTTTCTTGAAAGTTGACATATCAAATCCGAAGAAATGGGAATCTAGTCATTTCTGTGTTTTTCCAAGTTACACAAACCAAATATATTGCTCCAAGCAGAAAAAGCTACTTTAATTATAATAATTGATTTAGTTCTTAAATTTATGTTATTGGCCTGGTTGCTTTTCTTTATTTATTTATTTTTTCCTCCAAATATTGACTTGATCTAAAATCAATTGGACGGTCGAGGATCAACCAAACCCTGTACGCCGGAGTCCTAACGTAATTATTTATGTATATATGCAATTAAAAAGTTAGCGATGATGATAAAATACATAAAATAATGGGCACAACACTTTCTAGCTAAGATAGTCACCATCCTCTCAAAAATTATATATATCTAGTAGTTGCAACGTAACCCATAAATCACATCGCGGGCCATGTCAGTTTTTCATTTCTTTCTCTCTTATATATCAACCTATATGTTATTGGAATTTAATTATATTTTTCATAGTTCCATAATTTCAAATTAAATAAGAATGAAGCAAAGTTTGTTAACAGCTAATTAAATACACATGCATATGCATATGCACATGCGGTTCTCTTTTAATTTGTTTTTGTTTCCTGTTTGTCATTTCATCCCAGATGTGCAATTCTTCTTCCTCGTTCAAATACAACTCCACGAGATTCCTTCGGTTGCTGATAAAGTTCCCAAGTCCTGCAGATACTGTGTTGTACCTTTACGTTAAACCAACATCTTAAAAATCGTTATTAATTAAATCCGAATAATATACAATTAAACACCAATCTCAGTGCATGAAGTGCCCATATTATATCACTTAATTATTGAACATAATTGCTAAGCCATAGGTTATTGTCGCTTAATAGTTTGCGCCGGCAGCAAATCATACAAACAAGATACATTTCACCAAGTGATTATAATTAATTAGTAGTTAAATAATGGCATGTCCTAATCTAAGATCTATCTATTATTTCTCTTTCATTATTGGGATTATTATTGAATGCATAAATAGACACCACATAAGTTGACGCATTCGATCGATGAGATCACTTTGAAAATAATATAAGAGCTAATATATATGGCATATGGTTGGGGAATGGGTTGTGAGGAACAACGTAACATTTATTTATTGAATAAGAAATTAAATAGAGTAGTATGAGGCATTGACCCCAAGACTTTTGGCTTAGTTGTCTCTAAAAAGCTAAGCTAGCTACATAGGTGGGTGGGGGTGCCCAACTGGCCAAACATGAAATCAACAAATGAATAAATTAATAATGGAACTGCAGATTTTCCCTTCAAACCAAAGGGATTCATTGCTCACATGCATTTATGTATACTAGTCATTAGTTTCTTCCTTTCGCTATTGTCATTGGGGAATTTTTGCGAACTAATACACTTTCCATCTTGTTCAAAAGTTTTAAATTTCAATGTTTCGGACGTAAATTAGGGGCATTTCTTTAATTTTGGACACGTAAGGGGCAAGTCCCAAATACTATACATACCCTTTGATCAGATGAAAAAAAATCTC
>NC_029787.2:122675621-122676027 GCF_000816755.2 Arachis ipaensis
ACAATTTTATATGTAAAAAACTCAAAATAACATCATATTCTCTCTCTCTCTCTTTCTCTCTAAAAAAAATCATTTCAGAAAAATAACTAAACATGTTGAAACTTTTGAAGCATTTTTTTAATGAGTACCCAAACATGCCATGCTCTTATATACTTTTATGCTTTTTTTTTATTTGGGGAATCATATCATGTGGGAAACTAGAAAATAAGATAATAGAAAATTTTAAAAATCCTTAGAAGGTATATATACTATATAGGCACTTAGGCAGGGATATATAAGAAGGAAAGAGACTAAAAAATAAAATATTAGTTAATACTAATCACTATATGCACAAACACTAACACAGATACAAGACATAATACGATATGAAACACGTCGATACACGGATTTTAAATTCTTATAAGAT
>NC_029787.2:122678508-122680436 GCF_000816755.2 Arachis ipaensis
GCACATATATATTAAATATAAAGTATTTTTTAAATAAATTATTATGATATTTTGATATTTTATTGATATTGAAATATAAATTAAATTTTTAATAATTTTTAATAAATAATAATATATATTATTTCTAAATTTATTTTAAAAATATATATTAAGAATAAAATTAGACACACTGATATGTGATGGTATTTAAATGTGTGTCTAAGTATGTTCGAATTTTTTTTTAATAAGACACGATTAAATACAACAAATATGTGTGTTACACAAATATCGATAACATATTCGAAATGTATTTAACACACAAATACACCAATTCAACCAAGTATTCGTGTTTCATAAGATTCACCGTATACAAATACTTTAGGAGAGGAAGGAAAAGGAACCATTACGGCTGCACACGGATCAGATCGGATATAGCCTAAAATTCTATCCGATCCGCACTATATATACTCATCGGATCAGATCGGATACGATATCCGCATTTTTTCAGGCCAGATCCGATCCGATCCGCATCGGATATCGGGTATATCCGCATAATTAAAAAAAAAACTATTTTAAGATTCTATTTGGCTATTTTTACAAAAAAATATCCATAAAATTCATTTTTTACCTGTTTTAACTTATTTACTCCTAAAATATTATCAATAAAAATTATCTTGAATAACAAAAAAAAAACACAAGATTTAAGTTTAATTATTTTAAGTTGAAGTACAACATAAAAAATTAAAAACAAGATATCGTAAAATTCATAAAACAACACACTAAAATTCATATCACATTAGGGTTTTTTTTCTTAAATTATGCTATTTATATGAGACGTGCAGATATGCAGATTTGTGAATTAGAACCGCGAATATCACTGTTAAATTCATAATCTGATAACTCTGCAGATCGAATAATATTTACAAAATTTGGATCGAATACGAATAATTACCGCAAATATACAGATATTATCCGATTCATGTGCAGCCCTAAGAATCACGGTGGGTGGTAGGGACGGAAAGCGAGGAGGCCCTCCCTGAATAAGGTGCATGTCCATGGCATTACCATGCCAACACTACTACTATACTGCACCACTAGGAGGCTAGCTAGGAGCTACCCATCAATATATATGAATTCATACTTTGCATCATTGCTAGGTAAGGGTTTTGACTACACTATACAAACAAATAAAATTCAAATATACATACTAGATACATTATAGCGCTAGCTATATATCCAGTAGTTAGAAGATTATTGATTAATGATTAAACTTGGGTTTAATTTGATTAGGAATCCAATTAAATTGGTCAATTGTCATGTATGTGCTAATAAAATACGAAAATATATAGGATACTTCTGTAGAGACGCTTAAAACGTTTTTTTGTAAAAACGCTTACATTTTGTATTATTATGGACTTTGTACTTATTAATAAATTAGTTATTTTAAATTTTTTAATAAATTAGAATAAAACTGATTTTTTTATAACAATAATAATAAACTCATTTTTTTAGAGATTTAATTGTATTTTTAAATTTTTAGAAATTTAAATGTCCACAAAACAAAAAATAAGGGATATATTTGTCTTTTTTCAAAAAAATTAAAGGTATTCGGTTTAGATTGTGTAATTCGATCGGATCAAATCAGGTCTAATAATTATAATGCAAATAATTGAATTTATTATTATTGCTATAATAAACCAATTTTGTTCTGATTTATTAAAAAATAAATTATTAACCAGTTTAATAAAAATGTCCAATAATAATATGACATATGTAAATATTTTTAAAAAAAAGATATTTTTAGTGCCTTTATTAAAGTGGTCTCCAAATATATATAAAGTTGAAAAGTATATTACTTAGTTTTGTGTTGTCAAAATAAAAAACATTTTTTATTTTTTACCAGTAGTATGGAATTCAAGATTTTGAATTATTTGAAAAAATGTTATGAT
>NC_029787.2:122680786-122682209 GCF_000816755.2 Arachis ipaensis
AACTATTTTTATTTGGTAGAAATACGATTATTTTCATGTAAAATTGATATTTTAAAATTATTAAAAAATTTGATAAATTTGATTAAATCATCATCTAATGATTTTAACTCTTAATTTCACATAAAAATAATTGCATGTGAATCTTTAATTTTTTTTTATTTACAATTTGTGGGTATATATAGATACATTAATCTTGCAAGCAAAATAAATAGTACAAAATGTTCATTATTATAAGAAAACAAGTTTAATCACCCGTGTTGAAAATATAATTATTCAGATTTAGATTTTAGAAAAATAAACGTAATAGTAACAAATGATCTATTTTATCATGTATATTATAAATTAATTAATTAAACTAACTGATATAATGAATTATAATTAATTAATTGGTATAAATTATAATAAATTATATGATATTAAAAAAATAAAATGAATACAAAAAATAAAAAAATAGAAGAATAGAAGACTACAATAAAATAAATTGAATGTGAGTTTTTTTTTCTTTTTACAAATTTTATATCACATCCGCTTCGATAATAATAAATAAAAATATATCAACTTAATATCTAAGAAAAAATGATGAGATAAAATCATAACACAATTCTAAAATAAAAGCTTAAATTAAACCATAATATCGTTGCACAACACAAACTAAAATTAATTTCACACTACAATATACCACACAAATAGGTAAATAACTTAAGCTTAATTACGGATTTTTTACGGATTTTTTTTATTTATGTATTCATGATAACACCATGGTCTATAAATGCTTAATGGATAACATATCATATATTGCTTTGAATGATGAGCACATGAGTTGAAGAATGTGTGCTGATTTGTGTCCATGATAGTTGCCTTGTGACGACGCCTCATAGGAAGAAAAAGAATTGTTGTAAAAGCTACCCAACGAAAAAGTAATTAGTAAATGAATAATATTTTCTTCTAGTATTTTTATAGTGGTAAAATAAAAACAGAAGAAATAAAATTTTGTATTTTTATATTAGAAATAGAATTTGATATTTATCCTTATAAAATTAAATAACTAATTAGCTATATTTAAATAAATAAAATAAATTAAATAAAAATATTTTTAAGAATTAACCAAATCAATTAGTCGATACAAATAATTAGTATAATTAATTTTATTTGATTTATTGAATTCAAAAAAATAAATTAAAAAATAATTGATTGAATTAATTAGTTGATATAATTAATTTATTATAATTGATTGGATTTAATGAATTAAAAAAAATAAATAGAAAACATAGGAGACAATGATTTTTTTAACTAAATTAATATGTATTTATTGTATTTAATCAGTATAAGTAACAAATCATTTATGTTATTATGTACCTTATAAATTAATGAATTAAAATAATTGATATAATAAATTACAATTATTTGATTGATATAAATTATA
>NC_029787.2:122682921-122693100 GCF_000816755.2 Arachis ipaensis
ATAGAAGACTACAATAAAATAAATTGAATGTGAGAGTTTTTTTTTGGTACATTTCATATCACATCCGTTTCAATAATAATAATAAATAAAAATACGTCAACTTGATATCTAAAAAAAATGATGAGATAAAATCATAATACAGTTCTAAAGTAAAAGTTTAAATTAGAACATAATAATATCGTTACACAACACATATTGAAAGTAATTTCACACTACAATATACTACAAACAGGTAAATGACTTAAATTTAAATACGAAATATTTTTTTATTTATGCATACATGATAACACCATGGTCTATAAATACTTCATAGATAACATATCTTATATAGCTCCGAATGATGAGCACGAAAGTTGGAGAGTGTGGTAGTTTGTGTCCACGATAGTTGCCTTCTTGCAAATACGCCTCATAGGAAGAAAAAGAATTGTTGTAAAAGCTATCAAATGAAAGATTTATTAGTAAACGAATGATATTTTCTTCTAATATACATGGTCTTTTATAGTGGTAAAATGAAGATGGAAGGAATTAAATTTTATATTTTTATATTAGGAATAGAATTTAATATTTATTCTAATAAAGTTATTATTATTATCAATATAAATGGGTTAACAACTTGCCACTAATAAAATATATGTTCTAAAATTTAGATTCATATACCACAGGAAAACACTATATATAGACTTTAGTAAACAAAATAAATATGTAAATTACCTATTATTAAGGTAATTTTTTAATAATGCATTAAATTTTGATTTGATATCATTATAATGAAGATATGTTTCTAAATTAGTATAATTATATATTATTCATTAAATATTAATTACAATATAATTATATTAAAGATTTTTTTATAAAATAATTTAGAAAAATTATTTGATATATGTGAATCGGGTAACAAAGATTTTTTATTATTATTATTACTATTATTGATATTATTATTATTATTAAAATTATTAAAAGTATTTTTAATTGATAATTGATAAGTAATTTAATAGTGCATTAAATATTAATTTGATATAATTATAAGGAAGATATGTTGCTAAATTAGTATAATTATATATTATTCATTTAGTATTAATTATAATATAATTACAATAAAATAATTTAGAATAGAAAAAAAAATTTATTCGTTTTGGAGGGAAAATAAAGGCATGAGAGATCGACACGTCACCTTTAGTAGCTGGGGAAAACCCAGTTTTAGTATATTAAGTAAATTAGATAAAAATGTTACATGATAACATGATTTGGAGATAATAATTTTATGATTGGAAACTTATTATATAGTTTTAATCAATAATATAATGTTTAGAAAATAGCACTATGGCAGTGAGTTATTAGATCATATTGATGAAAATGTAATTTGCATATTTTTATTATTTTGTCTTTATTTTTTTGTCAATTTTAAATTTAGATTTTGATTCTAATTTGACTTTCTGTTATGGTAACTGATTGACTTCAGTTATTTCTATTTTCAGGATATTCTTATATTTGTCATTGACTCTAGTTGAGTATAAATAATAATATTAAAAAATAATTAAAAACTCAAAATATCAGTAACAATATATATAATCTCAAATATAAGGAAACTCACAAAACTAAGCAACCGAATGACCATATGAAATGAAACCCAGTAAGGTTAGTTGTATCATTCCTATCACTACTCAATTATTGTTCAATGATCTCTTTATAACAATATTAATTGGTATTACGAAGCACATTAATTATGCTTAATGCAAGCCATCAATTCAACTAACTTAATTATTTTTCTAATTAATAACTAAACAAATATTTACATTACCATTTTTAAAAAAGTGATGATTTATTGCTTTTATTACTTTTTCAAATAGTATTATTGATTAACTAATTAGTTAAGCTATGAAATAATTATATATCTTTTAAGTTTATCAGTACTATATATAAATCCATTTTATCGGTTTTACATTATTCTAAAATTTATTTATATGGAATATTGATAAACTTAATTTTTAACTGAACCGATCGAAAATAATTAAATTGGAATTGATTGAACAAAAAATTATTAAATCAACTGAATCAACGAACCAATTCTTTAAAAATAAAATAAAATATTTAATATTTATTAAAACAAAAATTGACCAAGAAGAAAACCATAACACAAATATGTTCTCATTGTTTTGTGGTAATACTTGATCCAAACATATATTTTGTTGGCGCTTCATTTGAGAATTGTGCTATGATTTCATTTCCATGTACAAATATATATAATTAAAGAAAAAGTCTACGAAATCAGTAATTTTTGTATTTTTTGGCCAACACTTAACCATCAAAATAAAAATGAATAATTTTTTATCATTAAATATAATTTCACACCATTAAAAACACTATTAATAACTAATTAATGGTTACAAAATACCAAAATTACTGATCCCTAACATTCTTTATAATTAAATACTGATATTGAAATATAGATCTCCATGATGACTCCAATCGGTTACCTTTGTCCGTTAGATTTTATCCGCAAACACATGAATAGATATAGTTAAACTCCGTACTAGGCGCAATAAAACCCTTTGATGAGTGTTCAGATTTGATAAAGCAAGAGCATGTGAATTATGTGGGTCTACTTGAATTCTATGTGTTGCTTTGCTTAGCTTAGCTTGTGTATATATAGAGCACCAAGAACCCTTTAATTTGTGCAAATTTTCAAAATTATTCTCTCTCCCATTATGGATTTGGATTTGGATTGATGTGAAAATTGAGTGAATCGGAATTTGGCTGCAAAATCTTCAATCTAATATAAGGGGGGAAGAGAGATTCCAATTCCACTGGACTGACATACATGAACCAACAATGAGGAATCCTATGCTATTATTTTGTGTGGTTCAAAATTGAAATAAGTCTCATTATTGAAGGAAAGAAAGCCATGGGCATGCATGCATTGGCCCTTTGAATAGTTACAAAAATGACCCTCCCTTTAAATGGTAAGTTTTGCATACCCTAAGTCATGTATAAAAATGTAACGTCCTACATATATATAGCCACCCACTTTTTGCCACAGTAAATAATGTAAATCTATCTCTCACTCAGTAAAATCCTTCATTCGCATCCATTATTTACTCCATTCGCCAACTTTGTCTTTCCTTTTAATAGACAAAATAAATAAATAAATAACTAGATTCCACATCAATTGAATTTCTTAAAAATTTTATATTCCTCAAATTTCTAAATAATCTTATTAAGAGTTTGATATTTACTCAACTCTTTAAGTGTAAATAACAAGATCATACCTAACATCTACAACATGAAATTTCTTGGACTATATGACAACCATGACTTGTTCAAAATGGTGTGGAACTATATCTTTATTTTTCTTTTAAATATATTAAGACGGTTAATTACTTCTATATATACTATATATGGCTCAATAGCAGAGTTGTGTGATTATTTCTTTATTATATAAAGGAAAATATCAAATATCTGAACTGACTAGTTACTTTCAGATTGCAACTCCCAACTTATATACATACTCTGATGGCATCTAATTAGTGTGTAAATAATTATCGTAACGAACTAATTTTTTCTATTATATGTAGCATAAATATAATTGAGGAATGCTAGGGCCAGTAATTTTAGTGTTTTGTAACCATCAATTGGCCATCAATAGTGTTTTTAATGGTGTGAGATTACATCTAATAGTGAGAGATCACTCACTTTTGTTTTGATGGTTAAGTGCTGGCCAGAAAACACAAAAGTTACTGGCCCTTAACTTTTTCAATATTAATTATATATATGGTAAATTGATTACCCTAATTAAGAATATTAGGTAGATGTGTGCTGATCGGAACTGACGATGCTCGTGACTATAATTAATCATGTGTGTCAAATAACTAAGTATTGAAACTAGCTATGGTAGGGTTCTTTAATGGTGATAACAATTTTGCTAGGTGAGAATTCAAAATAAGAGTAATAATCCTAAGCTTAGGTTACTTAGCTTGTTTTGTAGCCTGGTACATTTTACGATCCTTAGCTAACACTGTTGGATGAATTATGAAATAGGTCATAAATTTGTTTTCCTAAAAGAAGTTTATCATCATAAAATTCAATCATTTTTTAACTTATTTACTATTTATTCAAAATATCTACTATTTCAAAATATATTGATCCGGTCACAATTATAACTTGGTCTAAACTGTCCACGCATAGCTTGGCTTAACGATTTATATTACGTTATAAACTTATAATTAGTCGATTACCACTGAATACATTAATATTATTGTCATGATTAAGGAAAATTCTGTAATAAACGGCTCTTTGCCGAGTACAGGTATGAAGCAAGAAACAGGGGTGGCAATGGGATCGCCATATATCCGATATCGTCCCTACTGGGAATAAGTAGTATGACCACAATCCAATCAATCACGTGATAAATAATTTATTATTGTTATTATATTAAAATGTTAATATAATAAAGTTTTTGATTAAATTTATAGATTTATCATTATGATAGTGATCATAATATTGAGAGATAAATTTTTTATAATTTAATCTAAATTGTTATTGGTCATAGGATTATTAAAAAAGACATTAATAATCCGAAAATATCAATATATATATAATGGTCTTCATTGGATGAAGATTAATAGTTCTCATTTATTAAATTATATATATAGATGGTGCATATAGAGATATGACCATTGAACTGACTCACTCTGAGAATTCCTAATAGTTATAATTACCGTATATTTGTCAATAGGATATTCTCAAGATGAACATAGTAATAGAGTTTCCTTTGACCTGCGACTGTCATAGTAATTAACAATGTATTTATTATACTTTGATTCCGGACACCTAATATCCTAGGGTGCTAGTTGAATGGATATTGGGTATGATTTAAATACTTGTAGAATTAATGATTAGTCAATAAGGAATCCGTCAACTCTCGGTAAAGAGTTTGAGCTCTATGATTATAATGACTGAGATGAATAAAACCTTGGTCAAGGGGATTGAATGAATGAAGAAATGAGTTTCTTAAGTCATTCACAGTTCATTATAATAATGGTAACAAGTTAGAGTTTGACAATTAAACCATACTCTAAAGGTTAACCAAGAGTTGGAAAGATGGAAGGAATTATACTTTGTTCTTCTAAGGTTCTTAGTAAAAATAGATTACTTCAAACTATCGGGTCGTTGAGGAGTGTTGCTAGACGCCAACATTGATTAGTAAATTTAGTATGACTAATTTACTACCCGCTTAGTATTGAACCTATGGGGTCACACACTAACGAGTGTTTTAATCTTTGCTGTAGAATTATTTAATTATTATTTTGATTTGATCAAATAAATAATTATATTAATTCAGATGGAATATTATTATATTTTTTGCTAGCACCAAGAATATAATAATAGTATGATAATTGAGAATATTAAATGAGATTTGAGAATAATTAGTTATTCTATTTCTAAATTTGGATGAGATCCTAACTAATTCCGTTTCAAATTGAGTTATGATATGATTCAGTAATTTGAAGGATTCAGATTTAGAATTTCAAGATATGATTTAAATTTGAATTGAGAATCAAATTTAAAATCAGTAATAAATCTCATACTATATATATGTATGCCAAGAGTAGAGGAATCATAGAAGAGAGAATAACAAGAGTTTTATTCCTTTACCTCTACACACATAAACGTATGTGAGCCTGATTCTTGGAGAAGAATTTTATGGCGTGCAAAAGTTGCAAAGAGGTTCTCAATTTAGATCAGATGTCCATTGGTCAAGGAGTTGACAGCAAAGGTTGGTCTCGGTGTGGATACGCATAGCGCCTTCGTACCATCAAAGGAGAAAAAAAGATTTTTACTAGCGTACTCAGGTATTTAGATCTGATCTACTATATATTGTATATTATTAAAATAAAGTTTAAACATAAAATAGATCTTTAAGGATTACTTTCTTTTTTTTCGCTGCGTGTTATGAACACATGGTAATCCTTCGGTCCCATCCTTCTTTAATTTGAAATTTTGGATAAAACTCGTTTTCACTCCTATTTATAGAAGGAGGGTGAGGATGCTCCCATAAATACGCGTAAAACATCTTTTGTAATGATACTTATATATCGTATTATTATTAGACGTATTAATGAATCAGTTATTTTTTAATTTCTTAACAAACTAGAATAAAACTGATTTTTTTATAACAATAACAATAAACTCAATTGTTATCAGATTCGGTCGAACTGATTAATTTACAAAACCCATTGGACCATATTTTTTTGTTTTTTTTTTAACAAAAATAAGGGATATATTTGTCTTTTTATAAAAAAATTTAAACATGATTCGGTTCAGATTGTGTAAATTGATCGGATCAAATCAAGTCTAATAATTATAATGCGGACAATTGGGTTTATTATTCTTGCTATAATAAACTGATTTTATTCTGGTTTATTAAAAAATAAATTATTAACCGGTTTAATAAAGATGTCCAAAATTTAAAAAATATATATTTAAATGATATATTTTTATATAAGATTAATAGTCAAATTTAATTTATTTTTGAAAGATGGTTCATTTTTTAAATTTGTCTTTAAAATATTTTATCAATTAAATTAGTCCTTCAAAAATTATAAATTAATCATTTTTATTATTCAGTCATTCCATTAACAATTTTTGTCAACAATTGATGATATAGAATGTTAAGTAACAACATACATATATAATACCTAACATGTCCAATTAGAAGTTAAACAAATATGATTATGAAAATCTATCAATTCTCATTAAGTTATATTGGGATTAGGGTTTATATAATTGAAGAAAAGGACTAAATTGATAGATTTTTATAAACATATTTGGTAAGTGTTCAATTAGACATGTTAAGCATTATATATGTTATTAGTTAACATTTCACATCATCAACCATTAATGGTAATTGTTAAAGGAGTGACGAAAGGATAAAAATGATTAATTTGTAATCTTTAATAAATAAAAAAAAATAAAAGATATTAATGTAATTTTATTTGGTTATAATTTTTTTTTATTTTTTTAAATTTATTTTCTCTTCATCTAAATAATATAAAAAAATCAATTTTTCTTATTTTTTTTTTCATTTTCTTTTCTTTTATTTTTTTTCCTTCCATTTTCTTAGAAAAATTTAGGATTTTCTATTTATGAATTATGATGATTTGGGAAATCGTTTTGGAAATCCCTGATTTCGTGAATTGGAATAATTTTCCCTACCCCAATTAAAAAGTTGTTAATTTTGGAAATTTGAGAGAATTCTGGACCGTTGTTTACCTTGGATCTAGCGGTTATTTTGTGTTAGGCCTTCGAAAATATTCGAACCCTATTGGCCCGTGCTGAAGATCGGATCCAGAACAAAAAAAATATTTTGAAATATTGGTGTAGAAGAAAAAGAAAAGTAAAAAAAAAGGTTAATTGTTGAAAGAAAAAATTAGTTTCTTGTTTACAATAACAACATTAACCAGTGTTATGGTCTATATCAACCAAAGACTAATAGATATTGTTGGTAATAGATCTGTATATCCTTAACCCTCCTCCTCTCTTTTTAGTTGTGAGAACCCAAAGTGACAAACGAAAAAGTTAAAGCAATTATCTGTTTTAATTTTTTAGTTATATGTATTTAGCAATTTTAACTACTGAACCCGTCATCTTTTCAGCAAAGACAAATGTTCAATTTTGAAGAAATAAAGCTGCAATTTATAGTTTTAGTAGCGATTAAAAAGACTAAATTGAGTAAAATCAAACTTTGCCAACTTATATTATATAGCCGTTATCTTTTCACCTGACAATTTAAAAGCAACCTGAATTCAAATTTTATGGTAGTTTAACGTGATAACTTAGCTTTTAGTTAATAGAGATCACTCAAAGAACAGACGTAAATCATAACGGAATTATTTAGATAAAGACGTTTAAAACGTTTTTTTTTTAAATATTGTTTAATAATTAAAATTTAATGTATATAATCGATTAAATTGTATTATTTTTATCAAAATTAGATAAAAAATTGATTTAACCGAAAAATCAGTAAATTGAATCTTGAACCAATTTAAATTAATATTTTTTTATAAAATGACTATAATACCCTTATTATAGAAAACGACTTAAAATATTTCTACTATATATTTTAAAACTCTAAATTCTAACATTTCTCTTCTTTCTATGCCATCATAGAATTAGAATTTAAGATTTTCAAAATTAATATATATAATAAGAATATTTTAGTCATTTTTTATAATAAGAATATTGTAGTCATTTTTTATAAAAAAGAATATTAATTTAGATCAGTTTAAGATTTGATTTATCGATTTTTCGGTCAAATTGGTTTGTTTGATCTAATTTTGACAAAAATAATACAGTTTGATCGATTATATAGGTTAAATTTTAATTATTAAAAAGCATCTTTAAAAAAAGACGTTTTAAACGTCTTTATGTAAGTGACTCCCATATTTTAAACCCAATTATATCTCATATCGTCATAAACCTACCTCTATCAAAACATGACTCGCACTGAATTAGATAATTATCCACTTCAATCGAATAGGACATATTGAATATCCGCGGATTTAAATATTGTTGCCACCTCCTAAGGAACATATTAAAGATAGAGGTATGTTATTGAGTTCTGAGATATAGATCACTAAGATTTTCAGTTCTATATAATTTATTAAATTTATAAAATAACTCCAAAATACAACTTCTTACCACCTATTTATTAAATAGCCACCATCAGTTAGCTTCATCGTTCGGTCACTAGTCATTCATTTCATAGCTTATAACTAGTGGACCATTTTAGGCGCGCCGGGGAGTGGGGGGATTGATTATTGATGGACAACTAATTTTCTGTAACTTAACCCCTCCGATTAGAATTAATTATTTTCAGTAAAGAATGAAAAAACCTTTAATTGCAAGTTTATGATATATATAAATGCGGTATGGTCGTGTATCTTGTTTGCACTTGCGCGCACGCTACTTACTATGTATTAATTAAAATGTTTAAATTTGAAGGAATATGATGAGTATATGATACGGTGTTCAAATTTTTAGGTATACTAGCAATGTCTCTGAATTGGGACCATAAAATATGGAGGGAACATATCATATCCATGACCATGTGCATGATGAATGAAGCATCACATGGGTGCACTAATATACATACATATATAATTCTCCAACATCAAATCACTCCCCCTTTGTACGAACCCAACCTGATGAGAGATAGAAGAGGCCCTTCCCTTCAAATCTTCAATTCCTGATTTTTGGGTCCCAAAACATATATATTAAAGCATAGCAATGCAAGGACATATGAATGTATGCATATATAGTTGAGTGAGGCAGCACTTTATTCTAATCAATGAATGATGAGGAAGCAGCAATGTCCACTTTATTAGAGCAGGCCACTGCTTATCCCAAACTATCCCCACATTCATGCCCTTCCATGTGATTTTGCTCAACCTTTGGGTCCCTTATATATATAGCTTCTCCTTATATATATATATGCCAGCTCCATCAAAAGTTCACCTAAACTCTCAAATTTTAACTTCACATATACATCATCACTTTTCTCTTTTGTAAATAAGAAGATCAATGTATGTGCATGTCATCATCATTTCGCTTCCTTTCTTTTCATTTAAATTTGTTTGAGTTAATTGAGAACATAAAATTTTACACAGTTATATATTCTTAAAATATATTTAATATAAACAAATTAAACACTAATAAATTTTAATTTATATTAGTTAATATTTTTAATCAACAGTCTAATATATTTACTTTAATAATTTAATACTATATTTTTAGTCAATATTTTTAAACGTTATTAGTTAAACTATTAGTTAAAAATAATATATTATCCTGACTTTATAATGTTAGAATTATTGGATTCTTTAATCCTAAGATCATCTATAATAAATCATTAAAAAAATATAAGAGATTCGTGAACATGATTGAAAGAACTGAATTTGATTCTTGTGTTTCTTTCAACCAAAATTTACGAATTATTATTTTAGGTTAAATAACAACTCTTTTATGGGGCAAGAGTTACAAGATAATTTTGATATATTGAGAAGCAAAATTCTATATCTATATTTATACTTGGCTATGAGTTCCCATTATTTCTTAAAGTCCCATATAAAATAAAATATTTAATTTTATTCTTATTTAAACTCAAATCAAAAGTAATAATGA
>NC_029787.2:122693121-122695704 GCF_000816755.2 Arachis ipaensis
GAAGCATTAAAATAAAATAGCATTGACTGTAATTGACGCGTCAACAATCAATAAATATTACAACATGCATAAAAATGTAAAATTCAGTGATTATATGGTATAGATTTTATTCAGAAACTATCTAATATAATATAAATTTATTTTAATTTGATATCTGGTCAGCTACATAGGAAGATTTCAAATTTCAGAAATTGGTTAGTAGTGGCACACAATAATGTTAACACGCTAGTGTTCATTCATGTCAACACGGTTTGTCTAACATAGTCTTCATTATTAGAAGTTTAGAACTTAGTTTTATGGTACATTCATTGATTTTGTCTAACATAGTCTTCATTATTAGAAATTTAGAACTTAGGTTCATGGTACATTCATTGATTAATTTTTATTTTAAGTATAACTGTGTCTCACTATTTAAAGCTAAGGTAACATTTTTCCTCAAACAAAACTTCACTACCAAAAAGAAGGGGTTTAGCCATGGAAAAATCCGTGGCTAAACTCCAAAAAAACTGTGGCAATTATGCTTTTGCAACAAATGAACATCCGTAGCTAGGGAGGGCGACGCGTTTTTAGTTAGCCACGCTTTTTACTCCAATAGCCACGGTTTTAACACCCGTGGAGACATTTGGTTAGCCACAACTTTAGCACGTTTAGACACACTCTTTTCCATGGCAAAATAAAATATTTACCTGTGACAAAATTGATCAGGCCGGGCTTTTTTGCCATACTTTTTTCCGTGGCTAACGATAGAAGTTAAATTAAAAAAAAATATCATAATAAAAATGCTCTTTAATATAAAATTACATCATATAATATTAAAAAAATTAATCACATTCTTATACGTATTATTCATAGTATAAAAATATAAAATTAACAAATACCTAGTATTGAAAAGCAAATATCCTAGATTAATGGATTTAATGTTAAAAAAATATTCAAATAAAACTATTACAAAATAAATATCAAACTTTGCTAAAATGATACAAATCTTGAAAGTATCAAAATAATGAATTTATCAAGCTCTCCATTTCTTGTTACAAAGACAATCTACATGCAAAAATATTTTCAGGTAAATAGTAAAAAATACACATAACTTCAGCCACTAGATTATACACCACTGAATTATACACGCTGTTGATACTCCAGTTGTTTTGTGTACTCCAATAAAATCTGTTAAGCAAAATAGAGATCAAGAATTAAGTTAAAAAATTAATAGGTCATGATTTGACTCATTCAAAGATGATAAAAAATTAAGGTACAATACTTACTTCTCGGATGTAATTTGCAGCTGCTTTGCGGCCTTCAATTGTCAGTTACATAACATCTTTCAAAATGCCAATTGGTAATTTAGAATCTATCTACAACCAGTAACAAAAGAAAGAATGCATGTTGGAAAAAAAAAAAAAAGTCTAAAATTAACTTTTATTCTTGACTAAAAGAAATATAAAAAACAAAATGATGTCATGAAAATCTTCTTCGCAATTTGGGTTTACAGATAGAATTCTGATTCCACCGATTTTGCTTGCTTCTTCGGCGACTCAAACTGACGGTACTCGAACTGCAAATTATGGTCCCTGCTCTTTCACAGAACGTCCGGTGTGATCGTACTTAGAACCTAAACAGGAACGTCTTGAGCGAATTGCTCTGAAGGTTAGCTGAATTGATCTGAGTGCAGGAGTTAAGAAATTAGGATCAGGAGAAACGGAAGAAAATATTATTAACGAAAGGGTTGGCTGCATGTTATCAAACTTGAATCAATTGCAGGAGCTAACAAATAGGAATTTTGGAAATAGTGGAAGGGAGTTATTGTTAAGACTGGGTGAGTGGGCTACTTAATAAAAGTTGCGCTTAACATTGCCGCTCAAAATTTCATTCATCTTATTATAGATGTTAATTTGAATTTTATTTAGTGAACTAACTATAACTTTTTAATTTAGAGTAAAATTTAATTTTAATAAAAAAATATCAAATTATAAAATTTACAACTTTAAATTATATTCAAAAATTTCACATATTAATTAGAATTTAAAATTTTTACTCGTTGAATTTAAAAAAAATGGCATCAGTAAAAATTAAAATAAATAAACTTAAAACTTAAGAATTTGATACCTTTAAATTGAAAAAAAAAATTTTTGTACATAATTAAAAAATGAACTCCCATAAAAATAATTTTAATTTATTTTTTAAATTAAATTAATAAAATATAGTTATAAAACTAATATTCTAAATTTTAAAAGTTAAAATTCTGTTTATTAATGTTGCCATAAATTAAGAGTGAGTAATTAAATAATGAATAATTAAATTAGTTATTATTTCAATAAAATCATAGTTAGTATCTTTTACTTTCTAAAATTAGTTAGAACTATTTTATCAAAGATAAATATGTACTCTTTTTATAAGTACTCTTTTTTATAATTTTAACATTTATTTTTAATTGAATCATTTTATTCTATCACCAAAGTCTCTAAATAATGCATACGGTAAAATTGGACACTAAAACTGCATTTGACCAAAAAGAACACGCGCAAAAAATGTAACAACTAAAATATAAATATTGAAATTGTATGTATATAATTTAGTCTTTTT
>NC_029787.2:122695885-122699355 GCF_000816755.2 Arachis ipaensis
AAGGTTAGCTGAATTGATCTGAGTGCAGGAGTTAAGAAATTACGATCGGGAGAAACGGAAGAAAATGTTATTAACGAAAGGGTTGGCTGCATGTTATCAAACTTGAATCAATTGCAGGAGCTAACAAACAGGGATTTTGGAAATAGTGGAAGGGAGTTATTGTTAAGACTGGGTGAGTGGGCTACTTAATAAAAGTTGCGCTTAACATTGCCGCTCAAAATTTCATTCGTCTTATTATAGATGTTAATTTGAATTTTATTTAGTGAACTAACTATAACTTTTTAATTTAGTGTAAAATTTAATTTTAATAAAAAAATATCAAATTGTAAAATTTACAACTTTAAATTATATTCAAAAATTTCACATATTAATTAGAATTTAAAATTTTTACTCGTTAAATTTAAAAAAAATGACATCAGTAAAAATTAAAATAAATAAACTTAAAACTTAAGAATTTGATACCTTTAAATTGAAGAAAAAAAATTTTTGTACATAATTAAAAAATGAACTCCCATAAAAATAATTTTAATTTATTTTTTAAATTAAATTAATAAAATATAGATATAAAACTAATATTCTGAATTTTAAAAGTTAAAATTCTGCTTATTAATATTGCCATAAATTAAGAGTGAGTAATTAAATAATGAATAATTAAATTAGTTATTATTTCAATAAATCATAGTTAGTATCTTTTACTTTCTAGAATTAGTTAGAACTATTTTATCAAAGATAAATATGTACTCTTTTTATAAGTACTCTTTTTTATAATTTTAACATTTATTTTCAATTGAATCATTTTATTCTATCGCCAAAGTCTCTAAATAATGCATACGGTAAAATTGGACATTAAAACTGCATTTGACAAAAAAAAACACACACAAAAAATTAACAACTAAAATATAAATATTGAAATTGTATGTATATAATTTAGTCTTTTTGGTTATATTACGATCTGATTTATTAACAAGTAATAAATAATACAACCACGTTAAAAAAACTACTGTTAAATCAAAAAGAAAAAATTAATCAAATCAGCGCATAGCTAATACTAAGTAAAAAAACACATGATTCAGAGATATGGCCAAATTCAAGGATCATACGAAGTGAGAAAATTGCACATCATCAACAACATCTAAAATCAAACCATTAGCATACTTTATTAATTTCTCATGGCAGCACTCAAAAGGAGGGAGAAGAATTCAACAATTAAAGAATTGGAAAAGCCTGCACATGATAAATCGAATTTATCTTTAAGTTACGGTTTAAATTTTGAAAAAGTAAAAACTGCATAAAAATATTTTGAGAGGGATGGAGGACAAAACTAAATTAAACGCGGAATTTAAAAGTGAAAATCGTTCGATTTTGCCACAGTAATCATTGAGTCTGTGGTCATTGAGAGAACTCATCTCAAGTTAGCCACGAACAAACAAAATCGTCAAAAAATTTCACAAAATTTGGCCACGGAAATATAAGACGTTGCAAGTGATTACCACGATCATATAAATTTGCCACTCTTTCTAGTTCGTGGGTATCTTCCCGTTGGTAATGTCCGTATTTCTGGTAGTGTATATCAATATTTTACCCCCACTCTGTGTATACCTGCATAAACTATTGCTTATGAGTTATGAGTATGTGATACATGCTGTGCCCGCTGAAAATAGCAAATTAAGTTCATGCTGCCACCAGAAAATCTTATATGCTTATCTTATATCAGTTTGACAGGTCACGATTGGATCACTTTTGATCTTCAGGATTGTTAACTTGCCCGCTAAGGGGTCCACTATACGAATTTGTTCCATATATATATATATGTACTATTATTCTTTTCGAAAACTCCACAATTAACTTATCAAATATATACTAGTTGAGACTAGAATTTATTATATTTAATTAAGCATGACTTTCAAATTAGCCAATCAATAAACTTGGGATACTAGGTGTTACGGCCGAGCACTCGCACCGAGTTTGATTCATGCTTCAGCTCAATAAAAGGGTCACACCAAAATCAGGATCATAGCTCACGAAAATAAGAGAATAAGTGAATGATCTTTATATAAATCTACTCACAGAAAACTACAAATACCAGGGATGAAGATTTTTAAAAATATCTTTGCGAACTTTAATCTTTATATCTTTTAGATATTGAAATAATTATTCTCCACGTACAAGTTATTTTTCAATATAAATTTATACAAGTCATTTATATTTACATGCATATGTTCTTTTTTTTGTCGTTTTTGCACGTTCTTCTTCTTTTTATTGTATGTTATTCTTCTTCTTCTTCTTTAGTTTTCTCTTTTGTTATTGTCGTCACCAACACCACCTCCTCCTCTTCCTCTTCTTTTTTTATGGGAATTTCTTCTTCTTTTTTCTTTTTCTCCTTCTCCTCCATAATCTTTATCATCATGATCATCATCGTTATAGTCATCGTCGTCGTCTTCTTCTTCTTATACGTATCGTCGTTATCGTTATCGTATAATTTTTGCCATATTGATCACGTTGCCTATTCAAAATTAAAGAAAATATTTTTGTACATTTGTAGCAAAATTTTGATGTAAAAATTCTGAATCAGAATTGTTATTGTAATGAATATGTTCTATTCTCGTTTTGGTGTATTTTAAAAATATTATAGTGTATTATTATAAAATATAATAAATAAAAAATTAAAATTTATTTAATTAACAAAGAATTCGTACTTAATAAAAAGTATTTAAAGATGAGTCATATAATATATGTCATACAAGGAGTTAGCCTCATAGTAATTAAAGAGGACGCTCTCCACTCCGCTATGTTTGGATTTATAGTTATTTATAACTCTTAGTGTAACAATTCGGAACATAATGCAAAATTGAAAAGCACGAGTTACAGAAAAATATAATGACATCAGTAAAGCACGAAGAATGTTGTAATAATATTTTGAAATAATAAATTGGTATGGCAAGGTTGGCTAATTGGTTAAGTGTATGTTTCTCGACAAGACATGGAGATAACTATGTCGATGTTCTTCCTCTTCATAATAAGTTTAGCACGTGGTTGGATTGATTATGTTAAAATTTGGAAATCTAATAATAAACCACATGGATCCTCAAAATCTGGTCATATGCCTCTTGACTTTGTGTTGTGTTATGTTATACTCATCCAACAATTAACTTGGACTTTATCGTCTGTATGTGTAGTTGCTTTACTTTCATATCCCGTTGACTTGCTATTAACCCTGTCCGAAACACGTGAAATGCATGGTTGAATTATATTCCACGTTTTATTTTCGGATATAAGGTCGTCATAGACTCATAGAAAGTCAAATATACCATGACTTGAGATCATTATTGCAATCTACTATATAAGTTCGAATGAATATATAGTTTTTTCTCCCTTACATACATGCATTACTTCAAATAAAGTATATATGAGAGCTTAGATTAATGATTGCTCATAGTTTTTTATACGATATATATTTTTTTTAATTCACT
>NC_029787.2:122699417-122704834 GCF_000816755.2 Arachis ipaensis
GTAAATTTTTGTAAATATAAAAATAAATTATTACTGAATAAGTGTTGATTCAAAATAATAATATTTAGTAATTATGTAATATTGCTATATATAAAAAAATTTATGACATTCTATTTGTTTCTGTGTGAAAGAATCTCCGAGGTATAGCTTGTTCTCTTAGTGCTTGAACTTGCTTTTTTTGGGAGTGAGAGGAAGTAACGTCGTTCTTGATATAGGAGAGGCAGCGTTGGGCACCTGCAAAGGGACTCCAATGCTCAAGTTAGTAAGAGTAGAAGATATACGAAGTTATTCAGAATGAATAATGTACCTGTGACCTAGTGAGTCACTTGTATTTATAAAATTTTTGTGTTTGGGGCGGTTATGTTTAGTGACCTTGTTTAGAGAGATTTGTGGAGAGATTTCTGCGCCAATTTGGGTTGGCACGTAGTTGTTTGAGAAGAGCGAAACACGTACTCCATGTAGCACGTGGTTATTTAGTTTTAAACATATTTTGATTTATAGTTTTATTTGAGCCGAATTATAGCCAACGGAGGATCATAGCCCCCAATCTTGACCTGTTGTATTTTTGTGGTGATACGAGCTTATGAGTTTTTATGGCGTTATAAATCGGAATGATAAATATAGTTTGTAATCCTAGTTCGGAATAGTGATAGTAATAGTAGTAGTCTCCAAGCTCAACTTGTTGTATGAAAAAATGATAGTCATGCTTGAAATTTGATGTAGGTAAATAGTAAAGTAAAAGAAATTTGAGAATGATTAGGAATAATGGTTAAATAAGGGGGATAAGCCCCCAGTTTAATCTGATAGCATGGAGAATAAAATATTTCTTTGAAAAAGATATTTAGTATGCATCGGCTTCATTTTGACTTATTTTGACCTATAGATACTAATTTGTTTGTAGTTATTATTCCGGTATATAAGTGTCGGGTTGTTTGGATTGAATCAGACTCTATAGAAGAAAATATGATTGAATTTGTTGTTTGGATTTGATTTTGTTAGAAACTGTTTGTGCTTTTGATGAACTGGTACTCAACATTGTTAGATGAACTCATTTCTTGATGTTTGAGTATAGTGAGGTTAATAGAAGTAGCATTATTTGAAAATCGAATTATAATTCAATAAGGAGAGCTGAATTTAAATAATGGATTTGGATAATATCTCGGTCGAAGATTTGTATATGATTCTGAAGATTCGTGGCAGAGCAATTTATGTTTATCGTGTATGAGATGACTTATAGATCAATTAGGAATGATGAAAATGATAAGAAAAATTGAAAGTAAAAGAGTAAAGATATTTCATTAATAAAGAAATAACACATCACCATATGTCTTTGTATCGAGTGGTCGTTGGAAAGTGCGAAATGTTCGAGTTATAATATAATTCGCATGGCGGTACTATTGCTGCAGATGGTCTATAGCATACCAGATATGCTTAAAGAAGGTCAATCAACAATGAAATACAGATTGATAATATTGATAATATACAACTAAATATGACGTAAAATGGTTTAAGTACATAGGTTATTGTATATCTTACAATAGGTCATGTCATATTGAAGATTAAAATAAAAGAATATATAAGCGGTTATTCGCCTCTCAATTGTCATTCAATTTTTAATTTAATTTTTGGATTTTTTTTATTGTATTGTAAATTTATGTTTTGAATTCGTTGGTTAAAACTATAACTGAATCCCGTTAGATAATGTTAGCAGAACATTTAGCTGAATTTATTTCATTTATTGACGGTTTTGGAGTCAACTTCAAATTTGTCTATATTGATTCATGATATGGTAATATATAAGACATTTTCAGTTTAGAAAAGAAGTTAAATGTGACAATGCAAACACATATTTTATTGGCTAAAATCGAAGAAATAAATAATTGAAATTAACGAAGGAACAACACAAATGGGACCGTATGAGTATCGAACAATCAAAATGCTATTGAAAAATAGAATAGTCCTTACTAGTTATTAGCAATAGAAATTTACGATAGATAAAAAGAATTGAGAATAAATGTATCTCACTTAGTCAATAAAAATAAGTAATTTCACATTTATGTTACTTTATTGAAAACTAATTAAAAATTGTTATAAGAAGAAAAAGAACAACTAGTACAAGAATAAATATTGTGGATAGAGTAAAGATTATAAAGCAATGTGAAATAAAAAATAAGACAGAATTTGTATTCACAAATAATATATGAATTTCAAATGAGTTTGAAAGATTCGCTATTACTAAAGGAGTAGAATAGATGATAAGTCTTTTTGAACTAACATCTTGAAAGTACGAAATTGTTCATGTTCAAATTGTTTAGATCCTATAAAATTTTATTCTTGATCAAAGATAATGAAATTAATTTTGCTATTTGGTCAAACAGTTATATAATCTTCCGAGGCCAACATTTCCGATGTAAATGTGAAAATCGAAAACGGGTAGTATGTAACTAAAACAGCATACCACTAGATAATATTATCGGAAAATTTGAAATTTATAGTGCGTTGCAGGATTTTGCTCTTCTGCCATTAATTACATCCTGCAAAAAAGGTAAAAATCATGCAGAAAAGATGGTGGACTTAGATATACGGCCCTACGGTGGGCGCCAAATGTTCCTGTGTGAAAGATATCTCTGAGGTATAGCTTGTTCTGCTAGTGCTTGAACTTGTTTTCCTTGGGAGTGAGAGGAAGGAACATTGTTTTTCTTGTAGGAGAGGCGGCGTTAGGCACCTGTGAACTCTAATGCTCAAGTTAGTAAGAGTAGAAGATATACGAAGTTATTCAAAATGAATAATGTCACTTGTATTTATAAAGTTCTTGTGTTTGGGGGCAGTTATGAATATTTCCCAAACTGCTTTGCGGAATTTGTGTTTAGTGACCTTGTTTAGAGAAATTACGGAGATATTCCTACGCCAATTTGGGTTGGCACATAGTTGTTTGAGAAGACCGAAACACATACTCCACGTACTCCTGATGTAGCATGTGGTTATTTAGTTTTAAACATATTCCAATTTATAGTTTTATCTGAGCCGAATTATAGCCAATGGATTACTATTATTTTTATGCATACCCAATTAGCAATTACACGTTTTTTAATTTGAATATTGGAGCATGAGTGGTGTTGGACTGCATTATGGGGGAGGGAGGTGCTTAACTGAGTTGTGGTGTCAGTGTAGTAACCACTCGGAGGGTCCGAGTTTCTTATGACCAAACGGACCGTTCGATTTCCCTATCAGCAGACGCACGATCCGATTTGGAAGGGGATGGACACTTGTCGCGCATAAGCTTCTCTCCAAACGGTGCCCTAAAACCAAACAAAGACCCATGCATTAACCCCTCTCACCATCCGAATACATTCACTCTCTCACATTTCACTTTCAACTTGAACACCCCCCCATTCTTCCTCTCCGTTTCTCCTCTCAGCTGTGCATGGTGGAAGAAATAAAAGCATGCCAAAGAAACAGAAAATTAAAGATGTTGATCGACCTGAGTTTCATGTTATACATTATCTCGGTGATACTGATTATGTAAGTTTTTTTTTAATATTTTTAAATATTGTGAGAAACTGTTAGTACTGAATGAATAATAGTAATAATTTTTTAGCACCGTTAGTTTTATTTTGGGAATATTTTAATTTTTTTAATTATAATTTTCATTGTTAGCAAGTTAGTTAGTTGTTATGAATGTTGTTAGAAAATGAATTTAGGCATAGAGTGATTATTATTATTTTTTATAATTGTTTTTTATAATTGAGGAAAATATGTTTAAATAATAGTAAATTACTAATTAATATTAGATATTATTCAAGATAAATGTGTTATTGTAGAGAATTATGATTAGGAATTTATGTATTAGTTATTATTATTATTAGCAATAAGTTATGAATAATTTGGAGGATTAATAATTAATTTTAGAAGTTAGAATTATCTGTTTTATAAGGATTTAGTAAATAAATTTATGATAGTACTTGTTTCTTGTTGAGTTATTTGTGCAAATTTTGTAACCATGATATTTATTTAATTTTGGTAGGAGCTTATTGTTTTAGTTGTTGTGGTTGAAAAATTATTGTAGAGAATTTTGATTAGGAATTTATGTATTAGTAATTATTATTATTAGCAATAAGTTATGAATAATTTGATGGATTAAAAATTAATTTTAGAAGTTAGAATTATCTGTTTTATAAGGATTTAGTAAATGAATTTATGATAATAACTTGTTTTTTGTTGAGTTATTTGTGCAAATTTTATAACCATGATATTTACTTTATTTTGGTAGGAGTTTATTGTTTTAGTTGTTGTAGTTGAAAAATTATTTTATTTTAGTAGCAAGTTAGTAAGTGTTAACAAGTTGACTAATAATTTGTTATGTTTTCTGTAAAAATTAAGAATGTTGACATGTGACCACCCAATTCCTCAGGATCGGTACAACGATAGGGTGGAGGAGCATTTATGACTTACCGGATTTTATCATGCATCTCAGATTGGGGTAGTCTAATGTCAAAAGGCACTGGTGAATGCTCTAATTGAGCGGTGGCACCCCGACACACATACGTTTCACCTTCCCATTGGTGAATGTGCCGTGACTCTTGAAGATGTGGCTCTAATTCTTGGTCTTCCTACGGACGGTTTTCCTGTCACAGGGATGACAATGAGTAGTTTTGAAGCCTTGGAGGCGGAGTGTTTGCTTCAATTTGGAGTTGCACCGCGTAAGTCGGATTGTAGAGGAAGCTGCATAAAACTGACCTGGCTGCGGGATCTAAAAGAAAATTTAGAGTTGACTGATGAAATCAGTATATATAGGTATGTGAGGTGCCACATTATATTTCTGATCGGGACGATCTTGTTTGGGGATAAGTTTGGGGTAGGTGTGCACTGGAAATTTCTACCCTTGCTTCGTGATTTTGTCACTATTTGACAGTATAGTTGGGGAGCGGCATGCCTAGCACACCTCTACAGGGCGTTATGCAGGACATCTCGTTTTAACTGCAAGGAAATAGATGGTCCACTAACACTTCTACTCGGTTGGGTTTGGATCCGTCTGCCATATCTATCACCGCTTCCTAGGGAACCCCGCAGTTTTCCACTAGCAAACAGGTAATATTATGCTACAATATACCCGTATTTTTTTTTTAAGATTCAATTGAGCTAATTGAATATATCATATTAGGTGGCGTAACTGGGAGCGTGGAGACCGACGGTATAGATATTTGAATCTAGCTCACTTTAGGAAGGCATTTGATGAACTTCAGGAAAGGCATGTGTGTTTTAATTATAGAATTTTTACTTTCGGGTTTAAGGTCTGGGACATAATTATGAAGCATTGTTATTGTTATTGGTATTCTGGGTTGTAATCATGAGTTTCGTCTATTTTTTCCAGTTTGTTTGGGTTGCTTATGCTGTGGATCGCGTGGATCCGAACATCA
>NC_029787.2:122706450-122714052 GCF_000816755.2 Arachis ipaensis
ATAACATTTAAAATTTTAAATAAATAACTTAATCACTTTATAGACTTTCAGACCTAAATATTCAACCCGTTTCGTAAAGTAAAAACTAACAATCAATAGTCATAAAATACATGTGTAATTACCCGTACCATGTATGTGCGATGCACGTGCTATGTACGTGATAAGATCGAATAAAATATCAAACTGATAATTAAATAAAAATAGAAAAATAGTATCACAAAATTTATAAAAAACAATAATAAACTTCTAATAAAATTTTCATTAAAAATTAAATTATAAACAAATTAAAAAATTGGAATCACAGGAGCTTTGAACAATAGGTTCCAATTGTCCATCACAGTTGGGATCCTAGTGGCGAATGTGCTCAACTACTTCTTCGCAAATATCAAAGGTGGATGGGGATGGAGGCTTAGCTTTGGTGGCGCAATGGTCTCTGCACTCATCATTACAATCGGATCATTGGTCCTTCCAAACACACCCAACTCCATGATCGAGCTTGTAGAGCACGAAAAGGCTACGCAACAACTGAGGCAGGTTAAGGACGTGGAAGACATTGATGAAGAGTTGTAGTTGCAGAGAAATTACATCCACAACTGACAATTAGAAAATTTTGCACATTGTAGAAATCCTTGACTAGTAATTTTGACACATTGTATGAATTCTTGAATAGTGCCATTATAATTAAAGTGGGGTGATTCAATTAACTGATCATATAGTTGGAAAATTTCGACACTTCAGAGTACCTGCCAAATACATTATAATTAAAAACGCGTGATACATTCAATTAGTTTATCATAATTGAAAAATTTTGACATTTATTAAGACATTTGACTAGTGTAACTTTTAACTAAACGGTAATACATCTAATTGACTATAAAATAATTATTCACGTGATTGTGATTATATAGGTACATGCCACCAAATATAGGTACACAGTTTAATAATCTCTCCGCTATATCAATAGATAAATTTAGAAATATGAATTTTTTTTGACTTCTGATGGATCTCATCAATTCTTCGAATCACAAATTATACACAATATTAATTTAATTTATTTAAAGTAGTAATTTAATTTAGATATTATAATGAAATGTTATATTATTATTATTATTATTATTATTTTTTATTATTATTTATTATAATTGAAGAGAAGAAAATATGTTTAAATAATAGTAAATTACTAATTAATATTAGATATTATTCAAGATAAATGTGTTATTGTAGAGAATTATGATTAGGAATTTATGTATTAGTTATTATTATTATTAGCAATAAGTTATGAATAATTTGGAGGATTAATAATTAATTTTAGAAGTTAGAATTATCTGTTTTATAAGGATTTAGTAAATAAATTTATGATAGTACTTGTTTCTTGTTGAGTTATTTGTGCAAATTTTGTAACCATGATATTTATTTAATTTTGGTAGGAGCTTATTGTTTTAGTTGTTGTGGTTGAAAAATTATTGTAGAGAATTTTGATTAGGAATTTATGTATTAGTAATTATTATTATTAGCAATAAGTTATGAATAATTTGATGGATTAAAAATTAATTTTAGAAGTTAGAATTATCTGTTTTATAAGGATTTAGTAAATGAATTTATGATAATAACTTGTTTTTTGTTGAGTTATTTGTGCAAATTTTATAACCATGATATTTACTTTATTTTGGTAGGAGTTTATTGTTTTAGTTGTTGTAGTTGAAAAATTATTTTATTTTAGTAGCAAGTTAGTAAGTGTTAACAAGTTGACTAATAATTTGTTATGTTTTCTGTAAAAATTAAGAATGTTGACATGTGACCACCCAATTCCTCAGGATCGGTACAACGATAGGGTGGAGGAGCATTTATGACTTACCGGATTTTATCATGCATCTCAGATTGGGGTAGTCTAATGTCAAAAGGCACTGGTGAATGCTCTAATTGAGCGGTGGCACCCCGACACACATACGTTTCACCTTCCCATTGGTGAATGTGCCGTGACTCTTGAAGATGTGGCTCTAATTCTTGGTCTTCCTACGGACGGTTTTCCTGTCACAGGGATGACAATGAGTAGTTTTGAAGCCTTGGAGGCGGAGTGTTTGCTTCAATTTGGAGTTGCACCGCGTAAGTCGGATTGTAGAGGAAGCTGCATAAAACTGACCTGGCTGCGGGATCTAAAAGAAAATTTAGAGTTGACTGATGAAATCAGTATATATAGGTATGTGAGGTGCCACATTATATTTCTGATCGGGACGATCTTGTTTGGGGATAAGTTTGGGGTAGGTGTGCACTGGAAATTTCTACCCTTGCTTCGTGATTTTGTCACTATTTGACAGTATAGTTGGGGAGCGGCATGCCTAGCACACCTCTACAGGGCGTTATGCAGGACATCTCGTTTTAACTGCAAGGAAATAGATGGTCCACTAACCCTTCTACTCGGTTGGGTTTGGATCCGTCTGCCATATCTATCACCGCTTCCTAGGGAACCCCGCAGTTTTCCACTAGCAAACAGGTAATATTATGCTACAATATACCCGTATTTTTTTTTTAAGATTCAATTGAGCTAATTGAATATATCATATTAGGTGGCGTAACTGGGAGCGTGGAGACCGACGGTATAGATATTTGAATCTAGCTCACTTTAGGAAGGCATTTGATGAACTTCAGGAAAGGCATGTGTGTTTTAATTATAGAATTTTTACTTTCGGGTTTAAGGTCTGGGACATAAATTGTTATTGTTGTTATTGTTATTGGTATTCTGGGTTGTAATCATGAGTTTCGTCTATTTTTTCCAGTTTGTTTGGGTTGCTTATGCTGTGGATCCGAACATGCTGAAATCTACATGCAGTCGGTTGTCTGGAGCGCTACAGTTCCATTGGTGTCATTTGAATGTATCGAGTGGCATGCTACCGATAGGTTTAGGCGACAATTTGGTTTCGTTCAGGGAGTGCCTAATCAGGAGCGGAATCTGGACAAGGCGCATGGAGAAACCCTGACTGGTCCCAAGAATCTTAATTGGGCCACAACACTGAGTCATTCAATTTGGGTGATGCATTGGTCAAACAGGTATAACTACGTTCTATCTGAGCTTCCCATGCCTTCATAGAATCCATTGGATAGTGACATGTACTGGTACCGATCAAAATTTGGGGACCACTTGAACTTGTCGAATCTTGTGGGTCAAGAAAATGATGAAGGTAATCAGGATATGGATGAGGGTAATCAGGATACCGATGATGGTAGTCAGGATATGGAGGATGACAACAAAGAACAAGAGCCACATTCGCCGCATATATCACCTCCAAATCCGCTTCTAGAAGAACAACATCAGTCCTCAAGTCAGTATGTACCTCAGACACAGTTCCCCCCCCATCATTTCCAATACATCAATAATATTGGGGTATATCAGAGTTTGAAACAGGAGAAGGAGGTTCTTTTAGCCAGTTGCTTGGGTTCAAGGCTGCAGATGCAGGACAATCACAATATGGCCATCATCCTGAGTTCGTGGCAGGTAGGTATTCGTTGGATGCGAGTTATCCAAGCCATACCTCATCGGTTGCTTCTGGAGGGTTCGTATCTGTTGACTCTAGTAGGAGTGACGTTGGACGCGGAGTTCTCAATAGTCAAAATCCTAACCGTGTTTCCATGGGACTCATTGAGGAAAATGCTAACACACTCGAGCGAGAGACCGATGCGTATCTAGTAGATCACCCGTATGACGAGGACGATGACGAGGACAATGATGAGGAGGATGAAATAGAGGAGTTCGAAGAGGATGAAGAATCTCATTTTAACTGTAGAATGTTGCCTTCACAAGAGCAGTAATGGGAAGGTTGCGTGCACCCTTCAACACTGAATTGATGCATTCCACTAGATTCGTCGTCATGTGACCCCATCGGTAGCCACCATCAAATGCCAATGTGTACTGTTTGTGAGGAATTCGGTTTAACCAATTTGTATACGCCTCGCCCCGTTCCCGTAATCGCTGGTAACGCACTTCGTACTCCCGCACCGTCCTCGAATATCCTGGAGTATAACAACATAAAAAAAGAAAAATAATAGATGTCAAAACAAATGCTAAAGGTAACTCTGTTAATAACTTACTTAAATTTAATAAATGGTTACCAATGTTGATGACCAATTTTTGGAGGTACGGTGCCTTGAACTTTCTAAGAAAATTCGACTCTATATGCCTGATGCAAAACATATGAAAAGCTCTAGGAGGTGACCAAGTTCCGTTACTGCGTTCCACAGCTGCATTGATGGATTCGTGTCGGTCGGATATTAGACCCACACCATCCCGAGTGACAACATGTTGACGAATGTTACTAAGGAAAAAGTGCCATACATCAGAAGTCTCTCTCTCCACAATAGCAAACGCAATTGGGACGATATTGTTGTTATTATCCTGTGAAACTGCCACTAGTAAACAACCCTTATACTTTTCGTACAAGTGAGTCCCATCCACCTGGACAATTGGCTTACAATGTCTGAATGCCCTGATACAGGGGTAATAACTCCAAAATACTCGATGCAGTACCCGAATATCACCCACCAAGTCATCACCTTGATATGCAGGCATAGCCTCAAAATGGACAACAGCTGATGGCTCCTTATGACACATGGCATCAAACCATATAGGCAACGCTTCAAACGATGCTTCCCAACCTCCAAATATTTTTTCTACTGCCCTTTGCTTAGCCAATCATTCTTTCCGGTAACTAACGGTGTAGTTGAACTTCGCTTGCACTTCTGCTATCACCGATTTTACCTTTAAGGAGGGGTCAGCCTCAACCAATGGCTTTATTGCTTCTGCAATTATGATAGAATTCAGCTTCGAATGATCCTGTGAAATGGTGGCTCTGGTATAGGTGTGACTACTATTATACCTCCTTATAACCCAACAGTACTTCCTGCTGATCAGACTAACCCTGATAAGCCAATCACACCCTGACCCATACTGTGTACACTTGGCATAAAATGTCAGCGGCTCAGACTCATACATCCGGTAGTCTACGCTTTGTCGTATCGTATACTCTTTTATCGCCTTAATAACAGCTTTCCTAGAACTGAACTCCATCCCAACAGCAAATTCACCATCTGCGACAATAGGAATTTCTGCCGAGACAACCAGCATGGGAAAAATTTAAATTAATACACACATATTTCAAAACCGAGAATAAAGGTAAATCAATATTCACTGCATCAAGTATGATATAAATCTAAACCTTACATAATGTTACTATGTCACTTTAAACAAAATAAGATCAGATGTAAAAACCGGATCGGACCGGCCGGTTCGACCGTCACCCCCGATGAACCGAATACAAACCGGTCCGGTTCTCTAAATGATATTTACAAACTCACGTATTTTTTCATAATCATAATGTAGAGAATTTTATTATTATTTTCTAACAAATACTTGTAGTGTATAACAGTAAAAATAATAAAATATTTACTGTTCATGTTTCATATTGGTTTAAAATAACTTGATATTTTTAAAATGTTAGTAAACACATATTTTTTGAATTTTATTTTTTACATTTCTTAGTATTTTTTATTTTTTATTTACATAGGATCCGGTCAACCGGTTCAACCTCTAACACATATATGACATCAACGCATGATTAAATAATGGTTAATAAATACTAATTTATTCATAAATAATTCAATAACTAACTAAAAAAAACTAATACGACGAATTACGTACCTGCAGTCATGTATTCCGGAAACTCCGGAACATGCATGGCTTCCAAGTCCAAAACTCGCATGAATGATGGCTCCTCAAACGGCATATCGTTTGCGAGTGCATTTGCCACCTCTGTCACATCTGGATCCATAGTTCCGTCACCTTGATCTTCATCTCCATCTGGACCAATACATTCGTAGTTGCTTTCAAACTCTTCTTCACTGTCACTAATCTTCCCATAGAATATTCCGGTTGGCCTCAGATTGTTCAAACTCAACATACAACTCGATGAATGAGATTTGAGCCCAGTTTTCAATATACATTGAAAACATCTCTTACACGCTCGCTTCGTCCATCACATATCTGGTTTGAAATTGGACGAACCCACTAAACACTGGTATGGGATATATGTATAGAATACATGATATTTTTCTTGCCCTCAGAATCAATCTTTTCACAGATCACACCTTTGAGCTCTTCAAATGAGATGATAAAAGGAATAACAATATCTAGTGAATTTTCACAAATAAACTTTACTCCTTCAGACGTTTGTAACAAAATCTGACCAAAATAATACACTTTTAGTAACACTCTGTCACTTATTTCTCTCAATCAGCAAAAAAAGAGCATAACCTTAGCTACTAAATTCTCTGGTTCAAAACAAGTAAGAAAGAAACCCAAAAAGAAGAAACAGAGGAAGCAGTCGTTGAAGAAGGGGAAGAAGACGCGAGTAAGCTACCACCAACTCACTACACACTTTTATATCGCCCTCTATATTCAACTCGGACCCTTCGACTAGGTTAACCTGATTCAAAAAATATTAAAAAAACCTAATCGGACCATGCGTTTTCATGTCCCGGTTCATAAAAAAATTGCCATCCTTAGCCAAAACAGAGGGTCTGAGTTCAGTCTTCGTGAATTCACTGCCTCAACATACAACTCGGACCATGCGAGTTGATGCTCAATTGCTTAACGTAAAAACCCCAGCTCAAGCAACACGGAGTGTCCGATTTATACGTACCCAAATTTAATTCCTCTCACCTCCCAAATCGGACCATGCGATTTGATGGAGAAAACTTTAGTAACGAAGAACTCGGACGGTCCGAGTTCTTCTTCCTCACCATGCCAAAAATCTGTCCCACATATATGTCTAGTCCCCCTTGATTCCATATCGAAGAATAGCACACATATAGCGTCCATTTCCATAAAATTGAGCCGTAATTACACATGGTTCACTCGTTCTACACGCAGAAATAATTTTTGGTTGGGTCTCATCTCAAGTCATCGAAAGAAGTTAATGATTAAGTCTTCGCGTACAGTTAATGATTAAGTCATCAAAAGAAGTTAGTGATTAAGGCTGATGGTATTTGTGATATAGTGAAAATTCATGTGCAATCAATTTTATGTGAAGTTAATAGTTGAGAGTCGTTAAATAATTTGACTAATTTGATTAAATTTTTATTTAATGGTTCTCAATTATCAACTTCACGTGAAGTTGACTGTATCTGAATTTCCACTTTGTAATATACTAATATTACTCTCTGTTTTTTGGTAATGTACTCTTTTGTTTTTGTATTTAGTTGTTCTATAAAATTAGCGTATTAATGTGAACGCAATAAGTGAAATGGGTTTGGCCCAAATAAACCATGGGACTTCTTCTATGAAGTCCAACGGTCTCTTTTGTTGGAACACATTTTCATTGACCCATTTTGGAAAGCCAGAAAATACTTCCTTCCCCCGTTCCCCGTTTAATTTATAATTTATAATTACTTTTGTTGTTATTCGACTTTAGCCCTGTTTTCATAAAAAATAAATAAATAAATAAACCCGAACACAAAACTAACTCGGTTGTCTATCTAGCAAAGGCCATAAATTAATAATAAAGCCACTCAAAAAATAAAACTAATAACAAAAAACTGATTTGTTCTTTTCTT
>NC_029787.2:122714835-122742923 GCF_000816755.2 Arachis ipaensis
TAATATATTTATTTAAATTTGAATTAATATCTTTATTATTATTATTATTATTATTATTATTATTATTATTATTTATAATATTTAGAAGACTTTTTAATTTTTTTCTAATTTTATTTTCAATTAAATACCCAATTATTTATTTATTTAAACTGGTTCAATTCAAATTTAATCAATTTAGATTAGTTAAGCTCTGTTCATATCATGTCCCATAAAATATAACTAAAACCAAATGAATAGAATCCCATTTAAGAGATACAACTACTGCTACATTTATTCGACCTAGTGAAAATCGAGCGTTATGACGGTAGTTCAGTATTACTTATCTGAATAAGTAATTAACTCATAAAATATCTCCTATCTGTTTAGATGGAAAATTTTAACAACTTCTCTAATAAAAGGAAACGTTCATCTACCATCAAAGATGGAACTACTATTTAGTTATTTTTTTTACTATAAATATACTAACACCTTTAAGAATATTTAGAATCCGAGAAGTGCTACACATACAAGTCATTTTGGTTTACAAGTCATAGAAGTTGGGTCAAACCCAACAAAAAGGACTTTCACCTATACGAGTGTGTTAACACGCGCACTACTCAACAGTTTTCATAGCGCGCTTCGCGTTCCTCCTCCTCCTCCTCCTCCTTCTTCTCCTTCTTTGCGTTTCTCCTCTTTTTTCTTCGCGTGTTTCATCATCATAGTCTTTTTTTATTACTGTTGTTGTTGCTGCATTTTTCCCTCATTCTCTTTCTATTGATTTTGTAACATTATGTATTTTTTTCTTCTTTGTTTGATTTTGTCTCCGAAGAAGAATTATGAAAATATGAAATAAAAATATGAAGAAGAAGAAGAAGCAGCAGAAGATAAGGAAGAGGAAGAGGAAGAGTTTTGAATTATACAGAATTTATCAACACACATACACCAAAAATTCTTAAAGAATACACCCAATTTTACTGCAAATACAGAAATGTGTTTCCTCTAATGCTGCATTTTTTTTCTTCTTCTTTTTTTTCTTATTTCTTTCTTTCCTTTAGTTGAACGAATGTAAGTTCATCATATTCCAAATAATTTTGTACCATTATGTGTTTCTTTTTCTTCTTTGTTTGATTTTTTTTTGTTTTTATTCTTGTTAAAAGAGTAAAACAACAAAAAATTTGAGAAGATAAAACAAGAAAAAAAAAGACGAATAAGAAAAAAAAGAAGATAATGATGATGATGAAAAAGAAGAATAAGAAACAGCAGAATATGAGGATGAGGGAAAAGAAGAGTTTTGAATTCTGCATAACTTATCAGCATACATACTCAAAAAATTCTTAAAGAATAATACATCAAAATATCTTCGTCTTACACTCAAATTTGCTACAAATACAGAAAAATATTTCCTTTAATACAGAACTTTTATATTACATTCAATTCAAACCATCAACGATGAAACATGATTCACCTATAGAATCATAAACTACTAACAAAAAAATTAACTAGAATCAAATTACACTTCAGCTACTTAATTGAATTCAAAACAATAATCAATTTTGTTTTGGTTCAATTGATAATCTAAACTTGAATTATTTATTATCTTCACCAACGAGATAAGGAGGAGAAGGAAGGAGGAGAAGAAATTCCAATGAAAAAGAAAGAAAGAAGAGGAGGAGGTGGTGGTGTTGATGACGACGATAACGAAGAAAAAGAACGTGCAGCAATAAGAAGAAGTAGAATGTGCAACAAGAAGAAGAAGTAGAACGTTTAGCAAGAAGAAGAACGTGCAGTAACGACACGATCACTAGGGGTGTGCAAAAAAACTGGTTTCACTGAACTGAAACTGTTTTAAATAAACCAGTTTTTTTAAATAAACAATTGAACTGAAACCATAGTTTTTGTGAAAACCAGTTTAATAAAAACCAGTTTTTATGGTTTAGTTTAGTTTTAAACCAAATTAAAACTGGTTTTATTTAAACTCCAAAATTAGTTTTTACATACTCCTTCTCTCTCTCGCTCTCTCTCTCCTTCCTCTTTGTCTCCCTCCTTCTCTCTCTCCCCCCCCCCTCCTCTCTCTCTCTCTCTCTCTCTCTCTCTCTCTCTCTCTCTCTTTTCCCTCTCTTTCCCCTTTTGTTTCTCTTTCTCCTCTCCTTTCTCTCTCTCTCTCCATCCCTTCTCTCTTCCACTTTCTCTATCTCTCTCATTTTTTCATTTTCTCTCTTTCTCTCTCCTATTTGTCTCTCTCCCCTTCTCTTATTTCTCTCTCCTCTTCTCTCTCTTTCTTCTCCCTCCTCTCTCTTTTTCTCCTCTTTTTACCCTTTCTTTCTCTTTTTTCTCTTTCTCTCTCAACCTTCTCTCACTCTATACCCCTATTCTCTCTCTCCCTCCTCCTTTTTTCCAAAACAAGAGATAAAATGAGAGAGAGATAAGAAAAAAGAGAGGGGAGAATGAGAGATAGAAAAGAGAGAGAGAAGAGGAGGAGGAGAGAGAGAAAGAGAAAGAAGGGAAGGGAGAAAGAGTGCAAGGAGAGAGAGAGAGAAAGAGAAAGTGAGAGAGACAGAGGGAAGGAGAGAGGGAGAGGAAGAGAGAGGAGGGGGAGAGAGAAGAAGAGAGAGGGAGAGAGAGGAAGAGGGATAACGGAGAGAGAGAATGAGAGAAAGGGAGAGAGAAAGATAGGAGGGGAGAGAAAGAGGGGGAGAGAGAGAGAGAGAGAAGAGGAAGAGAGAGAGGGGAAGGAGAGAAGGAGAGAGAGAGAGATAAAGGATGGGAGAGAGGGAGAGAAGAGAAAGAGAAGAAGAGGGGAAGAAAAGAGAGAAAGGGAGAGAGAGGAAGAGAGAGAGAGAGAGAAAAGAGGGAGAGAAGGAGAGAAAGAGAGAGAAAGAGAGAGAGGGGGGAAGATAGAGAATGTAAAATCTAATTTTATATATGTTAAGAGAGAGAGAGAGAGAGAAGGGGAGAGGAAAGGAGAGAGAGGGAGAGAGAGAGAGAGGGAGGAGAGAGAAAAGGATGAGAGAGAGAAAAGAAAAAGAGAGAGGAGGGAGAGAGAGAGAGAGAGAGAGAGGATGAGGAGAGAGGGAGAGAAGAAGAGAGAGAGAGAGAAATAAGGGAAGGAAAGAGAGGGAGAGAAGGGGGATAGAGAGAGGAGGGTGAGAGAGAAGGAGAAAAGGAGAGAGAGTGGGAGAGAGAGAGAAAGGAAGGGGAGAGAGGGAGAGAAGAAGAGAGAGAGGGAAAAGGGAAAGAAAGAGAGAGAGAGAGAGAGAGAGAGAGAGGGAGAGAGAGGACAAAAGCAATGACATGCAACCACACCGTTCTCTTTCATCGGAGCAGGGAGAGGGAGAGGGAGAGAGAGGGGGGGGAGGAGGGGGAGAGAGAGTGGGAGAGAGAGAAAATGTAAAAACTAATTTTATATATGTTAAAAGTTAAAACTAGTTTTAGCCTATAAACTAGTTTAAACTGGTTTTTTCAATTAAAACTTGTTTTATTTTTATGAACTGGTTTAAACTGGTGCACTGTATTGTAAATTGGTTTAAAACCTGTTTCTTATGTGACAAAGTAGTTTAGTTCAGTTTCTAAACCATTTAAAATGGTCTAATGTAGTTTCAGTTCAGTTTATGTAAAAACTGAATCATGAACACCCCTAACGATCACATTTATAAATCTGTTAAATTAAGAGGCGTGTAAAATATGCGTGTGTAAGACATGCATGTGAAAGTGATTTAGAGAAAAATAATTTGTATAGACTTGTATGGTAAAATAGCTTGTATGTGAAAAATAATTGTTTAGAATCCAATCTACTAAATCTATTAAAAATCAGCTTAAAACATTTGCTAAGTTAAATATCAGAGTCTTTTGTAGATACCACCCTCTACCTCTTCACAAAGAATTCGAACGGTAACACCTAAACACTAATACAAATCGGACAGACAGTGTCTAAAAAAAAAAAATCTAAACCTCAAATTCAAGTCCAAATCACCATTTTACCTAACCCTCAAAACATGCCCCACTATAAAAAACTCTCAAATTCAAATCCATCCAAACCAATTAAAATAGAATGAGTTTGGGGTTCGGAAATCAAGACCCGCAAGGCCGCAACACTTATTAGGGGTGAGCACAGGTAGCAGGTACCCGATTACCCATTCAAATCCGAACCGAACCAATTAAATTGATTTTGAAACCAACGGATAATCGGGTCCAACCCGAACCAAACCGATGACTTTTGTTAGTGATTGGTTCGGGTATCGGTTTTGGAGGTGTGAAACCTGAACCAACCCGCGAACCCGATCATATATTAATTAAATAAAAAATAAAAAATATATATGGCTTTTTCATTAGACAATGATTATTCATTATTAATATGTTTGGATTTTAATGAGTTTAGTTTTTAATGTATTTAGTGTTTAACATATTTGGATTATTTCTATTGATGTTACATGTTTATTGTACTTGTTGAATTTTTAAGATAAAAATTTGTTTTTTTTTTAAAGAATTTCAAAGTCATCGGATATCCAATTACCCGAACCGAACAAATCTGTTCTTAATCGATTTGGTTTGGTTCAGATACATGTACACAAAAATATAAATCCAAACCAAACTGAACCAATTACATTTTAATTAGTTCGGTTCTAATTTTACCATAAATCCGAAACAAAGTGACGGGTACTCACTCCTAACACTTATTTTGGGGGGTGATATGGCAAATTGGCACGTAAAAGGTGAAACGTGACACGTAGTTAGACTTAGAACATTTGGCAGAAAACAAAACAAAACGCAACCTCATCATCATTCTTCTCCATTCTTCTCCCTTCAAATTCCAATAATTCAAACTATATATCATAAATTAATATTAATTTAATATCCATATAAAATAAATTCATTTCACAGTCAATCAATAAATTTTAAAATCAATCATTTTAAGAAAAAAAATAACACTGTATTATAGATATAACATGTGCAAAATCAATGATGCTATGTTAGATTAGATATATATTAAAAATTGGTCATCAACTAACTACTATGTGTAAGAATTTGTATTTGACATCTCATAAGTTTTTTAATTATATTATTATAAATAAAAGAATTTGTATTTGACATCTCATAAGTTTTTTAATTATATTATTATAAATAAATTTAATTATTTTTAGATTGTTTGTTACAAGTTCGATCCAAAACACAAAGAGGGTATAACTACCTCATATTACACTAACTATCCCTTTGACAATACCTCATATTACACTAACTATCCCTTTGACAATACCATAAAAGATAAGAGTATTACTACACATATAAATCTTTTTGGCATACAAGTTATATAAGTCGCTTACATAACGCGTGTGTGAAATCATGTTATTCTTCTTTGTATTCCGCGTTCCTCCTTCTCTTCCTTCTTCTTCTCCTTCTTTTTTGCGTTTCTCCTCCTTTTTCTTCGTGTATTTCATCTTCATGGTCGGGTTTTTTTTAATTACTATTGTTGTTGCTGTATTTTTTTCCTCCTCCTCTTTCTATTGATTTTGCAACATTATGTATTTTTTTCTTCTTTGTTTGATTTTTTTCTCCCAAGAAGAATTATGAGAATATGAAATAAGAAGATGAAGAAGAAGAAGAAGTAGCAGAAGATGAGGATAATGAAGAGGAAGAGTTTTGAATTATGTAGAACTTACTAGCACGCATACATTAAAAATTCTTAAATAATACACTCGAATATCTTTGTGTTACACCCAAATTTGTTGCAAATATAGAAAAATATTTTTTCTAATGCTGTATTTTTTCCTTATTTTTTTCTTTTTTTTAGTTGAATGAATATAAGTTCGTCCTCTTCCAAGTAATTTTGCAGCATTATGTGTTTATTCTTCTTTTTTGTTTTTATTCTTGTTAAAGAAGTAAAACAAGAAGAAACTTGAGAAGATAAAATAAAAATAAAAAGATAAATAAGAAAAGAAGAAGAAGAAGATGGTAATGATGGAAAAAAGAAGAAGAAGCAGCAGAAGATGAGGAGGAGAAGGAAGAGGAAGAGTTTTGAATTATGCAAAACTTATCAACACACATACACCAAAAATTTTTTAAATAATACACTCGAATATCTTCGTGTTACACCCAAATTTACTGCAAATACAGAAAAATATTTTCTCTAATGCTGTATTTTTTTCTTCTTTTTTCCTTATTTATTTCTTTCTTTTAGTTGAATGAATGTAAGTTTATCATCTTCCAAGTAATTTCGCAACATTATGTATTTCTTCTTCTTCTTTGTTTGATTTTTCTTGTTTTTATTCTTGTTAAAAAAGTAAAACAAGAAGAAACTTTAGAAGATAAAATAAGAAAAAAAAGAAGATGATGATAATGATGATGACGAAAACGAAGAAGAAGAAGAAGCAGTAGAACTTATCAGCATATATACACTGAAAATTCTTAAACAATACACTCAAATATCTTCATGTTATACCCAAATTTGCTGTAAATATAGAAAAATATTTTTTTAATGCAGAATTTTTACATTACATTTGTAAAGTCCCACATCGGTTGGGGAGGGGAACGAAGCATGCCTTATAAGGGTGTGTATACCTCTCCCTAGCATGATGTGTTTTGACGAGTGAGTGTGGGGGGCTTCGGCTATCATCCCTATCGTCAAAGGCAAAACCGTGAGACCATGTGTGCCAAAGCGGACAATATCGTGCTAGCGGGTGGTCTGGACTGTTACAGATAGGGATGATAGCCGGAGCCCGGATCGATGTGCCAGCGAGGACGTTGGGCTCCCTTAAGGGGGTGGATTGTAAAGTCCCACATCGGTTGGGGAGGGGAACGAAGCATGCCTTATAAGGGTGTGGATATCTCTCCCTAGCATGACGCGTTTTGATGAGTGAGTGTGGGGGGTTTCGGCCATCATCCCTATCGTCAAAGGCAAAACCGTGAGACCTTGTGTGCCAAAGCGAACAATATCGTGCTAGCGGGTGGCGCATTTTATTTTTAATATGGAGGAAGGTATGTGGTGATACAGCATTATGGAGAATAGGTCTGCTTTCCCTGCATGTGGTGTCAGGGGACTGAAATCGGACCGAGAGATTTAGAGTAAGGAACTTGGGCGGTCCGATTAGAGGAAATATACAAAAAAATATTTTTTTAATAAAATTCGGAGGGTCCGTTTTGATTTAAAAAAAAAGAAGAAAAATCCAAAAAACGGAGGGTCCGTTTTCTTTTAAGGGAAAAATTTAAAAACAAAACTTGTAAACGGAGGGTCCGTTTTCAGTTTAAGGAAAAAAAAAACAAAAAATGTAAACGGAGGGTCCGATTTGTGGTTAAATAAAAACAAAAACAAATCGGACGGTTCAATTTGTGGTCAACGAATTTTTTAACAAAGAACTCGGACGATCCGATTTCTCTCTATCCCACACCTGTGTCTAACACTTGTATACACCATAACCAAGCACAACTCACACACTTTTCCAATATAAAAAAAAATTAGCCAGCGGGTGGTCAATTTCCTTCTGGTTCAATTGACAATCTAAACTTGAATTATTCATTATCTTCAACAGCGAGATAACTGATGATGGAGGAGGAGGAGAAAAAGGAAGGAGGAGAAGAAATTTCAATGAAAAAAGAAAGAGGAAGAGGAGGTGGTGTTAATGACGACAATAACTAAAGAGAAAAATGAAGAAGAACGTGCAATAACGACACAAATAAAAACGTGTGTGCGTGAATATAAATGACTTGTTTAGTGCCAACGGCTATCAAAGAAAAGCACATAACACACATTTAGACGCTTTGTTTAATGCCAAACGCTGTCATTGGTTCTTTGCTAGGAAACTCATACAAACGCTTTGTTCAGCCTGTCAAACAAACGCACATACCACGTCTCACCTTTTAGTCAAGTTATATCTTCATTTCTTTCCGTTGATATCCACTTTACCAAATGCACTTTTCCTTCTACAATCAATTGAACCCTAATCTTCACTTTGTCTATTTTTGGGTCAGATGTATCTTTTTCAATAACTACATCTTTTTTTTTCTTATTTTAATGTCACCTATTTTGATATATATATATATTTTTTTTTTTGCTCTTACTTATGTAAATGTTCTACCACAACTTTTTTATTACTACATTATAGCATGGGCGAAGATCCAAAATTTTAAATTCTTCTTACATCCTTCTTAGAGTCTATTATATCATTTTTATCACTTGTTCTTAAATCATTCCTTTCTCCTCTTTGCTGATTTTTGTGTTCTTTCCTTCTTTTTTATTTGGTCATTTTTTTTTGCTATTCTTTTTCTTCCTTTTCGATGGGTGCTCGCTTTTCTTTTATTTGTAGCACTCTTTATTTTTCTTTCTATTATTTTACTACCCCTCTTTTAAAATTGTTTTCTCCAATTTTATCATCCTTTTGTTATTGAATTTTTTACCTTTCTTTATACTTCTCCCATACTAATTTATATCAAACTTTCCTCGATAATATTTTCAAAATCAAATAGATATAATGGTCCTAAAAAATATTCGTTTTCTTTATCTCTATTTCCTTCCATTAATTTACATTTGTTTGATTTCTTATAAGTTAAGTTGTCTTTTTTATAACTTCTTCAAAATTTATATTATCATGGATGCACTTAGGTTGAGATTGAGCTTTTATTAAAAGTTAAAATGTTCGGATTAATTAATTTTTTTATCCCTAACATCTTCGGTCAAAATTAAAATCTTTTTCAATCTTTTTTTAATTAATATCATTCTTAACATTACAAATCGTTTAAAATCATCTTTTTTATATGAAACATTAATTTACGGACGACTATACCCTTCTAATAATTATAATTAAAAAAACTTTTTTAGAGTAGAACACAGACGCTGGGAGTTGGGTCTCTCTCTCTCAACCATTCCCAACAGCAACAACAACAACAAACTCATAAATCATAATCTCCTTCGTACTACCTGAACCCTAACAACCCCAAACTAATCTAAATTTTTAGGGCCTGATTACGATCAAGGCCTTCACTCGTAATTTCCTATTTTATACTTACAGTGAACGTGTTGTTGTTATTGTTGCAGCAGGCCAGCAATGATGATTGTGGATCATAATGTTAATTGGGGGTGGTGGTGCATGACAGGTGACAGTGAGGTGATGGTAGAGGTGGTGTGAAATCAGCAGTAGGTAACAAACCTTGTGAAAAATATGATGATGGAGGTATAGTGGTGATGATGTGGTGATGGTGGTAAAGGAAATGAAGTGGTGGTAAAGAATGGTGTTTAAGTTGAGAGAGAACAGAAAAGGAAGAACCATGGATTATGTTGTGATACGTCACCCTTATCCTCGGCCGCCCAAAAAGTTCGGCACGTGAGCAGATGAGATCGGCCTCTTTGTATCCTTGTTGCCTGGTGATCTGAAAGCTTTTTCCTCATCCCTCCGCTGAGGTTGTCTCTCCGGCTTTTGGGCCTCTCGGAGCTCTTCAATCTCCATTTGACCTGCAGCCCTTTCTCGGAACTCCTCCAGTGTTTTTGGTTTTGTTATCGCAATGGTTTTCCGGAATTTGCCTGGTCGGAGGCTGGCCTTGAGGGCATGCAAGTGGACAGCCGGATCCAAATCTTGGATCTCCATAGTAGCTTCGGAAAACCTGGTCATGTAGTTCTTTAAACTCTCGTGTTGGCCTTGCTTGATTGTGCCTAGGTAGTCTGATCCGTGGACATAAATTCTCGATGCAGCAAAATAGTCAATAAAGGATCTCGCCAACTCCTCAAAGGGGGAAATTGAACCTGCAGACAGTTTAGAAAACCACAGTAATGCAGCACCATCAAGATAGGTAGGAAAAGCTCGACAAAGCACGGACTCGTTGTTAGCGCCGTTAAAAAAATCATGGATTGAAACTTTTTGACATGAGCTCGGGGGTCACCGAACCCCTTGTATGGTTCCAGTGCTGTAGGTAATACAAAGTTTTTCGGCATCTGGAACTTAGTGATCTTGTCAGAAAAGGGGTTCTCGAGGGTGATCTTTTCCTTTGGTGGAGTGATGTTTATGGGATCCGTATTGCCCTGCGCCGAGCTTTTAGAGCTTTCTCCTTCTTGCTTTCCATTGTTCTGTGTGGACAGTTCAGCTATCTTCCGCACCTCCGCCTGGAGTTCGGCGATTTGAGCTAAGAGCTCTGCCTATGTGGGTTGGGGGTTCCCATTGTCAGCCATGTTCGAGGATAGGGAATCTTGCAAAATAAGGTAAGATACTAAATAAAATGAATGGTGAGGTCAGAGATATTCCGGCCCCACGGTGGGCGCCAAGTGTTTCGTCCTAGCACTGGGTGGCCGAGCTTTAGCGACTCCGAGCAAACAACTGTCGGAGAGGAAGAGCTATACGTCGGCCTGGATTGAACACCGCGGCGGGAATACCTGCAAAAGATACTCCGACGCTCAAGTTAGTGATAATCTCGAGTGAAAGTAATTAAGTAAATATGAAGACTGAGAATGGAACCTGAACCTTAGCCGAGGATATTAGCTCGGCTTTATAGGCATTATTTTGCCCGTTTGCTGCAGATAAGTCCTAGTTTGTAGGTTGGTTATGATATTATGTTTTGGTGATTAGGTTTGCTGAGCACGTTTCTTATTTTCAAATGGGTGAGGCCATTTCTGTATGCTCTCGCGCCGAGCTTATCGGGCAGTTGGCGTGAGGCCGATCTCATCTGCTCACGTGCCGAGCTTTTTGGGCGGCCGAGGATAAGGGTGACGTATCAGGTTGGATTATATATATTTAAAAAAATTATGACTATTAGAAGGGTAAAATTATCCGTAAATTAATGTTTTGTATGAAGATGATGATTTTAAAATAATTTGTAACATTGAGAATGATATTAATAAAAAAAAAGGTTGAGAACGATTTTAATTTTGACCCAAGACATTATGAATGAGAAAAAATAATTAACCCTTAAATTCTCAATCATTTGTAAATCAATAGAATCTCATCTCTCCACCTGTATTTTCACTTCTCTATGCATCTGTAAAATATCTTCATTTATAGTGCCTATCTTATTATTCTCATTATTCATTAAACTCATCACATATGTTGTCATATCATTGTCTTTTAGATTATGGTAGTAAAATTACAATCACTCGTATCATCCAAAATATCTTTTTATATCATTATTTTTTCCTCTATATTTTTTGGTGTTGGTGTCAGGTTCCTTCACAAATATTTCATATTTTTTCCCATTAAAATTCAACTATAGCAAATTGTTAATTTGAGAAACGTAAATAGTGTCAACTAATGCTTTGTTGAAGCTATCCGAATTTCTCAAATTATCATCTATTTTTTTGTTATTGGCCCCGTCTCGGCAATTACAGTGAAATTTTTCTCACACTGCGCATGGAAACAAACTCCAAAGATTTTAATCTATACTCTTCTGGTTCTATCTGTTTCATATCAAGACCATCTTTTTATTTGTCCAAAGTGGTTTAGGAGAAATGATAGATTTAGAAATTCACTCGTATTATCAATTGAGTTAAATGTGAGGACCATTTTAAATAGGCCAAAACATTTAACATCCTTGAGGGTGTGTCAATCTTTGAAAAGATTGGGAGTGATTTTTTCTACCTTCAATGGGATTATCAACTCCCCATTAATATTTATTCCAAGTTTTTTTATCATTGTTTGATTGCCTTACAGTAGAGATGAGTTGAAGGCAGTGAAACCACCAGAGCTCCGTTCGAGTCAACAATATTGGTAGCAAGAAATTAGATCACGATCTCAGGTAAAGGAGGATGCAGAGACCCTTGTAGATGTTGGAAAGGAGTTTGATTGCGACACATATCTAAAGCTGGGCAATGAACTAGAGGCAATGATGTTGGACTGTGGGGACTTACGAGTAAGAGGCGATGAGAATCTATTTGGATACGGGGACTATCCGTCAAGTTTTGTCCCTCATTTGAGGCGAAAGAGAAAGGCAACATGAGACTGAACCCAGGCTCGAATTGAAGATTGAAGGGAAAAAGTTCGAATTTAAAAGAGGAGATATAGATTAACACTTTTAATAAAATGAACAAAAATTAATTAATATTAATTTAAATTTAAATACAAAGTAATGTAATAAAAAATATTGTTGAACGACTATTTTTATTTGTAGTTTTTTTTTTAGTAGGATTTAGGACTAAGAAAACAATTTCGGAAATTTGTTAGTATTTGGCGGCATAATTCCCAAAAGGTTTAAAAATCCCGCGAGGACCAAAATAGCCCAAAGTGTATTTGCGCCAACGTCACGTGCATCTGAAGTCTGAACCACTCGCTCATCTCAACCACGTCATCGATCTGCAACACACTCGAACTTCGAATCCAGACGGTACATCAATAGATCAATCAACCGTCCAGATCGCCTGATCAAATCATCCCGCGGATCCACGTTCCTTCAACAAAACCCGAACACCACACATATAAATACAACACACATCGCAATTCATAATCATTGCGTAGCTTACTCTTCCTCTCTTACTCGGTAACTATCAATTTCATTATTCTTCATCCCATGCTTAATTCTAACTTAACTCCAATATTATTCTAAGCTACTGTTTTGTTTCTAATTGTTGTGCAGATTTTTGTTTGTGCTAATTGGTTTCTGAGACAGCAAGATGTCTGGTCGTGGAAAGGGTGGCAAGGGATTGGGGAAGGGAGGAGCAAAACGTCACCGTAAGGTTCTGCGCGATAATATTCAGGGTATTACGAAGCCGGCGATTCGTCGTTTGGCTCGTAGGGGTGGAGTGAAGCGTATCAGTGGTCTCATCTATGAGGAGACACGTGGAGTGCTCAAGATCTTTTTGGAGAACGTGATTCGTGACGCCGTTACATACACGGAGCACGCTAGGAGGAAGACAGTTACGGCCATGGACGTTGTGTATGCCCTCAAGAGACAGGGAAGGACTCTTTATGGATTTGGTGGTTAGGACTAAGAGGGTTTTACTCTGGTTTAGGGGTTAGAAAGTTTGTGACTATGTTCAGCAAGTTATCTATCTAAGTTTCGATGTCAATTATTCTGGAATGTAATCAGTAATTACTCATTGCAATGTATTAACTATTAATATGCGTTTTCCTTTACTAAGTTAGGGGAATTGAATGCGGAAATTATTGAAACAAGTAAGCTCGTTTTATTAAAGACAGTTGCTTAGCGATTCGAATATATAGAGCCACTCATTATATATACACGTTACTACGTATACGCGACCACATCAGGGATGAAAATTCCTTGAGCAACATATGATATGGTTCGTTTGCTTGCAACTGCAGATTCACTGAAAACGAGATTTGAAATGTTCCGACAATGTAGAGAAATTTCTTTAGATTGCTTCCACAATGATATAGAAAAATTAAGCAAACAAGCTGTTAAATCGTTGTGAGCAATGCATGTTAAGTTAAATAAATTGCAAAAAGGCAGATTGAGTCCAAATAAAAAGAGAAAACAGAGTTAGTGTAAAGGGTTAACTTCAGAGTAGGTAGCTTTCTGTTAAAGGGGTTTGGGTACCCTTATTATATAGGTGCTCCTCCCTCTCTTGTTGGTTCGGTTTACATGTAAACTTAATCATGGTAAATCGAAGATAGTAAATTTAATTTATTAGCAAAGCAATGCATGTGATTAAATTAAATCGACTTAAATATCCCGGTGAACAATTGAGATATTAGAGTTGGCCCTTTCTTGGGGTCACCAGCGATCTAGGACAACTTAAATTTCCTCTTTAGTAGTAGATGTGGACTTAATTATTACATTTGTGTTTAATTTGCAATGCTGTTTTTGTAAAATTTGTGTAGCGAGTGATTAGCTTTTGAATGAGGCTTTCGTTCTTGGTCTCATATTGTTAGCCAATGAAGACAATGACTAGAACTTGTGATGATTTGCACTGGGTCCTGTCGGTTGTGGTGTTATAAGTCCTAACATCTAAATTATGATAAAATGGGTGCTGTTGTGAAATATCATCAACGTTAGATGAATGTAAACACATTTAAAGTTGAAAAAAATATTTTATATATGGTATCTACATATAACATTTTTATATATAAACCTTCTTTATCATTTAGCTGGAAAAAACGCATTTAACATTATGGATAATGAGGATCAGGAGTTAAAGTAAGAATTATGACAGGCAAGAAGCGACAAACGATGTTATAAAAAATTGTTTGACGATGAAGTTGTAAGAAGTTATTGCTCCTAATCTGTTCCCTTTAATATGGTCCCAACTAGCAGTGTTGAACGACAATAGTGAATGAGTTGGTGTCACATCTTGCAACACCCAATTAATTGTTCATATTCTTGGGCGTCTGATTAGCTATATAGTAGAATTGTAAGGACAGGTAAAACCTTTTTTTTCTTGACTTGGGAATGGTCAATTTGTTAGTGTATAATGGAAATTTTTTAAGTTAGAGACGGATTGCTTAGATTGTTTTCCCGAGTACGGGAGTACCTCTTTATTTTTGTTTTTGGGCAAATTAAATAAATAACTCATTAGAATTTATAATTTAGCTAAATATTCTAAATATAAAGAGTGGACATAAATGCTCTAAATTTATCTAAATCAAATCCATATAATTCGATTTATCTTTGTTTTATCTAAATCGAAATAAGCTAATTTGATTTATCTTGATTTCATGTATATAGAAATTATTACATTTGGTTTTAAGGATGAAATTTTTTCCCTCATCTCAGTTTTCTTCTATTGAACTCCTGTAGTGATTTGGTGTAGGAGATTGTCCTGTTCTGTTCTGATGCGTGGTTAAAATTTCGAAAACGAGTGATGCGAAAGAAAAATGAGGAAGTTGGCCAGGGTGTGCCGTTAGCTATGGAAGAAAACCAACACTTAGTTGATGCCAATTTTCAAATTCAACCTGATGCTTCTTCTACTCTTGCTCCGGTAGAGGAAAGTCCAAGTCACGTCAAAAACGTATCGAAGGAGCCGCCTGTTGAGTCTAAGGCGAAGGCATCTGCTGAGTCTAAGGCAGAGCCACCTGCTGAGGTTATGGCAGAGCTGCATCATGTGGCAAAGGTAGAACCACCTCTTGAGGCCAAGGCAGAGCCATCTCCTAAGGTCAAGGCTGAACAACCCCTTACAGCCATGCCAGAGCCATCTGCTGAGGCTAAGTCAGAGTTACCTGCCCAGGCTACAGCAGTACCACCTGCGGAAGCTGAGGCAGAGGCTCCTTCTGATGATAAGTCTTAGCAACTTCTGAGACTAAATCTACGCTACCTGCTGAAGCTATGTCAGCACCAGACTCTGCGGACAAGGCTGAGCCACCACTTGAGGACAAAAGTGAGAATCAAGAGGCGGTTCCTGAGGGTATTCCACTGCAAGATATTCAAAGCAGTGAAAATATTCTTCAATCAATCACAGTAGAACTTGATGTAAATAAAACTGATCATGAGGAAGTTTCTGACCCGACGGAGGAAGCTAATGAATTTACTCAGAGCAATAATGGTATGTACAAATATGATTCGATTTACACGTAAAACCTAATCATGGTATATCGAAGATAATAGATTTATTAACAACACTCATAATTGTGCATCTTCTTTAGCGTCCGTTACCTATAGTAGTAGACTTGTAGGGACCAATCAAACCTTTTTTTTCTTGACTTGAGACCGGTCAATTTGTCGTTGCTAAACTTAGTTTATAATGGGAACTCTCAGGTTGAGAGGGATTTTTTAGTTTGTTTCCCTGAGTACAATAGTACGTTTTCTATTATTTTTCTTTTGGGTAAAGCACATAAACAAGGTTTATAATTTATGTGAATGTTTTAAATATAAAAAGTAGATGTGAATCTCCTAAATTTATGTAAATCGAATTCACATAATTCGATTTACTTTCATTTCATTAAGCTAATTCAATATACCTTGGTTTCATGTAAATCCAAGCCACTACATTTGATTTACTAGCAGGCTAGCAGCAACACTCGCAATTCGAATCATATCTATTCGATTTATTCATACGCCCTATAATTTGAATCTTGTTGGTTCGATTTACATGTAAACTTAATCATGGTAAATCGAAGATAGTAAATTCAATTTATTAACAAAGCAATGCATGTGATTAAATTAAATTGCAACTGCAGATTCACTGAAAAAGAGATTTGAAATGTTCCGACAATGTAGAAAAATCTCTTTAGAGTGCTTCCACAATGATATAGAAAAATTAAGCAAACAAGTGGTTAAATCGCTGTGAGCAAGGTATGTTAAGTTAAATAAATTGCAAAAAGGCAGATTTGAGCGATTGAGTCCAAATAAAAAGAGAAAACAGAGTTAGTGTAAAGGGTTAACTACAGAGTAGGTAGCTTTCTGTTAAAGGGGTTTGGGTACCCTTATTATATAGGTGCTCCTCCCTCTCTTTTAACAGTAATTTTACCGTTACTTTGGGCTACATTAATGCTGAAGTTCAGCAGACTCGCCCTCAACTCTTTGATTATCACATAAACAGAATGGAAGGGTCGCTAAACATAATCCGCTAAATAGTACAGAAAAACATTCCGAATTTTAATAGCAATGAGAATAAACATGTAATTCACTCAAACCTTGCACACAAGTTTGTTGTTGACAGTGGATGAAGTGTGGGAGAGGGATGTGAACAGTGAGCCTCATGAGAGGGTCCACGGAGATGCTGACCAATTTGAGACACCCTACGGTTCCAACATTTTCGAGAATCATGCCACTTCGGGTCGCTGCACCCTATGCCCGTGGCCATCGAAATTGAAGCAAAATTTATATAATTTGACATGTTGCAAGTCTCCAGCTTGTTGAAACCCAAAGGGGAAAAGGCTGATGAGTGTTGAAACTTGAAACACGTTCCAATGTTTCTTCATCGACTCAAAATTGACATTACTTTTCTTTTATTTATTTATTTTAGCCGTTTTCCCTTCTATTTTATTTTGTCATACCTTATTGAAACAGAGGCTTCATCTTATCTTTTTTTTTTTGTGTGTTATCTTTTTTTGTTTGAGAAGCATTAGAGCAATATAACCTTTTGGAAAGAATGTTAATCATTTTTGCTAGAATCAAGCAAAGGCTATATATATGTTCAGGTTACATCTTTTCTCTAATTTAAACGACTTGTATATATCATTGAATATGTCAAATTGAAAAGTTTGAATAACAATTCTCTTCCACCTAAAATCAGTTTAGAGATATGAAATTACTAATACCAAGTAGCTCCTAAGGTTGAAGATTATGGAGTAAAAATGTAAAATATACCTTCCATGAGGCAAGAAGCGTGTCTCAAGTTGCCGGTATTCAGTAACAAAAAGACAAATACACAAATCTGATGAACACAAAGCCCAAACGGCTGTTGCATGTTTATCATGAGATTCTATTATGGAAAGAGTAAACTCAGACTCATCATCAGAAGATTGAGCAAGATACTCGTAACGAAGCCGTAATTATTGCGCAAGATACTGCTGCCATTGTGGTTTCCTCCACTTTTGCCTTGCTAACTTCCCCGTCAACACCGGCTGATGTCGATGCCATTTGAAGGGAAACCAGTTCTAAGGTGTATTGAGAGTGACAATGAATTGTATTCAATGAAACTAATCAAAACTATCTTAGAGTAACACTGATACATGAGCATATATAGTATAAGCTCTTAACAGAAAACGGAATTGGTAACTAAATTCTGTTAGTTGATTAATTCAAGAACCAGTCTTGAGATAATACAATTATGAATTATCTTGATGTGATCTTGATCCATTCACCTATATACTCTATTACCATTCTTCAACTATAACTTACAGAACATTATTATTCAGAAACTAACTGTCCGTTATCAAAATAGCATTCTAATTTATTTCTAATAATCTAATAAATAAAATATAGGGAAAATCACCCTAATAAACCAATGGCACTAAAAAAATTAGGTAAATCACTCAAACGAGATTAAGTTATGTGAATGTCCCAAAAGGATCTTTTTATGTAAATCTTGATTAAAAATTTTAAATCGACTTACATAGACTAGAATCTTCATGAAACATGATTAAAGAATTGAAAAAGACAAGTTTGAATTGAAAATAATAATTATCTGTTTAATAGAAGATGTTGAAAATTTGAATAATTATCAAGAATATTCAAGAGAGGTATTTGATTATGAAAAGAATGATATCAAAGCATGCAAATTCTACAAGCTTCATGATCATCACCAATGTAGTCTTAGTTGTTAAGAAAAAAAAATTATTTTATTAAAAAGTTTAGTTTATATAAAGCCATACATGCTTTATGTATTATGTGTGTTCCAAACAATAAAAATTGTGTTATGAGAATTGAGAGGTGCTCCTTTGTTTTATAAGTATTAGTGAGTTTGATAGATGAAAAATATGATAGCGTTATTTTTGTGAGTAAGTGATTCTGCGGCCAATATAGTGTGGGTATTATACTGACATTTGGTATCAGAACTAGTTAATCCAGCGCCTAGTGTTTGAGAGTTTGTGAGGTATGAGATGGTTCTCACATAGTTACTTATTCATAGAGTCAGTTTGGCAAACACTTTTAATATTGTGTGGTCCGGTCCCAAGTTAGATGGAAAAATTGATTATAGTTATTGGAAGACTTTGATGTTTACCTATTTGAAAGCTCAGAACCTGTGGAATTTCATCGAACCGGGTTTGTAAGAAGGAGCAGATGTTGCCCAACAGAAGAGAGATCAATTGGCGCTATCTCAAATTCATCAAGGAATAGATTATACGGTGTTTAGTAAAATAGCAAATGCCAAAAATGCGAAAGAAGCATGAAACACTTTAAAGTTATCATACAAAGGCATAGATAAAACTCAAAAAGTAAAGCTACAGTCTTTGAAAAGAGGATATGAAAGGTACAAGATGTCTACCTCAGAAACTATTGAGCAATATTTTACTCGTGTTACAGATCTTGTCAATAAGATGAGAGTCTATGAAGAAGATATACCCGATAGTAAAGTGGTGGAGAAAATTCTTCTCACCATGCCATTGAAATATGACCATGTGGTGACTACGATACTAGAGTCACACGATATGGATACCATGATGATTGCAGAGTTGCAAGAAACCATGGAAAGCCACATCAGGTGAATATTGGATAAGTCAGAAAAATCAACTGAGGAAACCTTGAAAAGTTGGGTGCATTTAAACAATGCTGCAGAATCAAGCCATACACAGGAAGGATGAGGTCGAAGTTTCAATTTTCAAAATAGAGGCAGAGGAAGTTTTAGAGGAAGAGGTCGTGGCAATTACAATCAAGGAAGTTATAATAATTTTACACCACATAATCAAGGAAGAGGTGCAATGAATTTCAGGCCTGTCAACTGAGGAAGAGGTCGAAGCAATTTTTATCAAGAAAGAACCAATTTCAACTGCTTTTATGTGAAAAGTATGGACACAAAGTAGCAGATTGCAGATTCAAAATGGTGAATAACAATCAAGCATACGTTGCAGAAAATCAACATCAAAATATTGATGATAATCCAGGCACTCAGACTTTATTTTTTACAAGTAATTCATGTGGTGAAGATGAAAATATATATTACTTGGATAATACTTGTAGTAATCATACGTCTGGTAGAAAGGAGTTATTTTATTCACTAGATGATTCAATTAAACTATTATTGAAGTTTGATAATAGTACAAAAATTTCTATTGAAGGAAAATGGCATATACTAATTAGATTGAAGGATGGTTCTCTGAATAATATTTCTGATGTTTTCTATGCTCTTGAACTTGATTACAATTTACTAAGTATGGGGCAATTATCTGAGAAGGGATATAAGATGATAACTTATCGTGAATATTGCACTATATTTGACAACAACAGAAGGTTCATAGATAAAGCAAAGATGACTTCAAACAGAATGTTTCTATTAAAAATTCAATATGTTAATCCCTCTTGCATGAGTACTGTGATATTTGATGATAATTGGCTGTGGCATATGCGATTTGGGCATTTTCATTTTTATGGTCTAAACCACTTGTCAAAAAAGGACTTGTTTCTAACTTACCACGGATTCATATTCACAATTGTATTTGTGAGATTTGTCAACTGGAAAAGAAGCACAAAGATCCATTCCTTACAGGAAAGTCATGGAGAGCTAGAAGTTACTTGAAATTGTACATTCAGATATCTGTTCTGTTGAAGTTTCAAGCAATGGTGGTAGCAGGTATTTTATCAATTTTATTAATGATTTTAGTAGATATACATGGGTATACTTTCTGAAGCAGAAATCAGAAGCATGTGCTATCTTTAAGACATTCAAGGTATTTGTTGAAAAACAAAGTGGCTGTAAAATCAAAATTCTCATAACAGACAGAGGGACAGAATATTTTGCGTGTTCAGATAACTTTAAGCAACACGAAATTCAACACCAACTAACAACTAGATATACTCTTCAACAAAATGGAGTTGTTGAAAGAAAGAATAGAACCATCATGGATATGGTCAGATGCATGCTCAAGTCAAAACAAATGCCTAAAGAATTTTGGGGCAGAAGCCGTCGCAACAACAGTTCTTATTTTAAACAGGTGTCCAACAAAGAGTGTTCGAGATAAAACTTCAGAGGAAACTTGGAGTGGAAAGCAGCCATCCATCCATCATTTAAGAGTCTTTGGGTGCATAGCTTATGCACACGTACCAGATCAATTATGGAAGAAGTTAGATGATAAAGGCAAGAAGTGTATCTTTCTCGGCTATAGCACAGACTCAAAAGCATACAAGTTGTACATTCCAAAAAACAAAGAAAGTAATCATCAGTAAAGGCGTGACGTTTGACGAGAAAGACATGTGGGACTGGGACACAAAGACAGAAAAGTAGCCAATTGTAATTTAAAATACATGTGATGATGACGAAGAAAGACAACCGGACATAACCGAAAAACCAGAATCATCTAGAAGACCTCAAAGAGAGCAGAGACTACCTGCTAGATTAGCATATTATGAAGTTGGTAATGACAACGATCCGTCCGATGAAGAAATCATAAATTTTACTCTATTTTCAGATTGTGAGCCGTTGAACTTTGAAGAAGCCTCTAGAAATAACAATTGGAAGAAAGCAATAGATGAGGAGATTCATGCCATTGAAAAGAATGACACATGAGATCTGATAGATTTACCAACAAATAAGAAGCAGATTTGAGTAAAGTGGGTTTACAAGACTAAGTACAAATCCAGTGGTGAAGTTGATCATTTCAAAACAAGATTAGTTGCAAAGGAATACAAACAAAAACCAGAAGAAGAAGTGTAAGTTGAGCAACCTACAAGATATGAAGTTCTTGGAGAAGAAGATAAAATTTACAAGTTGAATAAAGCTTTGTACAGGTTAAAGCAAGCACCAAGAGTATGGTACAAGAAGATTGATTCTTATTTCACTCAGAATGGTTTCAAAAGATGTGCATTTGAGCATACGCTTTATATCAAGTTTGTTGAACCTGAAGATATCTTGATTGTATTTCTTTATGTTGACAATTTGATTTTTACTGGCAACAATTTGAAGATAATTACAGAATTTAGGGAGGCTATGATAAAGCACTTTGAAATGACATATATGGGCTTGATGTCTAAGTTTTTTGGCATTGAAGTAGTTAAAAAAGATGATGTAATTTTTATTTTTCAGAAGAAATATGCAAATGATATTTTGAAGAAATTTCAGATGGAGCACTTAATACCAGTTTTTACTCCGGTCAAAAAGAAGTTCAAATTGTTGAGAAAAGATAAAGGAAGAGTAGTAAATCCCACATACTACAAAAGCTTGATTGAAAGTCTAAGGTACTTGATTGTGACTAGACCAGATATTGTGTTTGGAGTTGGTTTGCTTAGAAGATTTATGGAGGAGGCTTGTACCAACCATTTGGAAGCGGCAAAAAGAATTCTTCGATATATCAAAGTTACTTTAAATGATGAAATTTATTATGAGAATAATAATGAAATAAACCTTGTTGGCTACACTGATAGTGATTGGGCCGGAGATATAGAAATAAGAAAAGTACTTCAGGATTTGTATTTCATCTTGGTTCTGGTGCAATTTCATGGTCGTCAAAAAAACAACTAGTAGTAGCACTTTCTACAACAGAAGCAGAATATATAGCAGCAACAAATTGTGCAACGCAAGTAGTTTGGCTAAGAAGAATTCTTAAGGAATTGAACGAGAAACAAAGTACTCCAACGACGATATTTTGCGATAACAAGTCAGCTATTGCACTTTGCAAAAATCTTGTGTTTTATGGAAGATCGAAGCATATTGATATTCGATTTCACAAAATCAGAAAGTTGGTGAATGAGAAAGAAGTTTTTATTGAGTACTGTCCCATTGATGACCAAGTTGCAGATATCTTTACAAAACTGTTAAAGACCGAGTTATTTTACAAGTTGAAGAAAATGCTTGAAATGATAAATTTTACAAGCTTAATTTAAGGGAGGCAATGTTGATTAAAAATTTTAAATCAACTTGCATGGACTAAAATCTTCATGAAACATGGTTAAAGAATTGAAGAAGCAAAGTTTGAATTGAAAACAATAATCGTCTATTTACTAGAAGATGTTGAAAATTTGAAGAATTATCAAGAATATTCAAGAGATGTATTTGATTATTAAAAGAAGGGTTAAGTATTTTTTTTCTTCCTTAACGTCTTGGGTCAAAATCAAAATCGTCCCCAACCTTTTTTGTTATTAAAATCATCCCCAACGTTACAAAACGTTATAAAATCATCATTTTTACAAAAAATAATAATGCTTTGACAATTTTGCCCTTAAAACAAAAATAAAAAAAACCTCTTCCCCTCCTTCGCCACTAACCCCCTCCCTCTGTCTCCCTGCATCTTTATCATCTACGCATCCATCACCTCTCTCTCTCTCTTTCTCTTTTTCTCTCTTCACCATCAACACCACCACCACCACCACCACCGCCCCACCCACTATCCTTAACTCTTTCTTTCTCTCTCTTAACCACCACCACCACCACCACCACCACCACCACCACCACCGCCCCACCCACTATCCTTAACTCTTTTCACTTGAATCCCTTACCTAACACAACTCCAACAACCAACATAAAACCACACTCAAACTTCAACAATGCACAATCTGGTCAGGAATCCATATAAATACCAGGTGCATTTTTACATATATCACATCGAGGAACATCACTAGGATCAACAAGTCCAACTCGAACATGTCTACATAACTTAACACAATTCAATTCCATTAAATCTTAATTTTAATTCTATTCCTGCTTAAGATAAAAATAAAATAAAACAAAACTCAATTCAGCGGATCAGTAGACTAATAGAGAAAAGCTTTAGATCTTGTTTAGCAACCAATGGCCTGAACAATTGTATTCATATAAGTGAATCAAGTCGAACGATGCAATATACTTGTCCTAGGCTCTTAGTATACAATAAATTTTAAATCCGTGCTAATAATTTCATCTATTATTTTTGCTCAATAACAATTCAATTTGTGTAGTAAACTAATCGAAATGACTAGACATTAATGAACGGAAGAACAATAGCTTGATAAAATTGAAGTCAAACCTTGTCATCGCAAGAGTGGCAAAGAACAGCCTCGTCGATGGCCCAGAATAAAATTGAAGCGGCGTTTTGGCATACATTGCAGAGGATTCTCATTGTCTCTCTCTTAATAATTATGCCTTTCAAATGTCAATTATTCTTCAGCTGCACTGCTTTCTCACTCTTTCTTCTTCCACAATGACAGTGCCTCAACGCAAACTTTGCGATTTGAACAAGTGATTCAGGTAGTTAGCATCATTAACAGAAGAAGAATAACGAATAGAAGGAATGAATAAGAAGGAAGTTGAAACTTGGAAAGGTAATTTGGTCAAAAAATATAATTGAAGTAGAAAAGGACGATTTTATAACATTTTGTAACGTTGGGGATGATTTTAATAACAAAAAAAGGTCGGGAACGATTTTGATTTTCACTTCAAACCTTAGAAACGAAAAAAAATACTTAACCCTTAAAAGAATGATGACAAAGCATGCAAGCTCTACAAGCTTCATGATCATCATCAATGTAGTCTTAGTTGTTAAGAAAAAAAAATTATTATTTTTTTAAAAAGTTTAGTCTATATAAAGCCATAGTGAATTCTATGGTGCCTAACTTTTGCCTAACTTATTTTTTATGGCAAATTTTGAATATTTAATAATTATTTACTTTTATATTTTTAAAATTAAATATTAATTTTTAACCATTTTTAGTAAATTAGACAAATATTTTTAGACATCATAGCAATCACTCAAAGCCATACATGCTTTGTGTATTATGTGTGTTCTAAATAATAAAAATTGTGTTATGAGAATTGAGAGGTGCTCCTTTGTTTTACAAATATTTGTGAATTTGAGATGAAAAATATGATAGTGGTATGTGAGTGAGTGATTCTACTGTCAATATAGTGTGAGTATTATACTGACAAAATCGAATGAGACATTATTAATATAGCATTTTTGGTAATAAATCGAGTATACCTGTTTTAATTTACTATCAAAAATATTAAATCATAATGTCTAATTCAATTTATATAAAAAAAATTCTTTGAGAATATACACCTAACGTAATTTTGTTTAAGTGATCTACGTAATTTTTAAGTGCCATTAGTTTATTAAGATGATTTGTCCAATTTTTTTCATATACCTTTTAAAGTATTATCTAAATAATAGTCTTGTAAAATTAAAATCATCAAATACACAAATAATTTATCAAATATAAAACTTATTAGTTACTTATAAAAAAATATATCATATTTTCATAATTTCTATCACTTTTGTTTTTTTGGATGTATTTTTATCGTGTTAAAATATATTTTAGTAGTTTACTCAAATTGTTTTAAGTATTTGTGATTTTAGTACCCGGATAAAAGCGTTATTTCGTTAAGTATACTTATGACTAGAGCCTTGTAATAATAACCGCTTACTTGTTTTTCTAATTCCCTTAACAGGCTAAAAATCTAATATATATTTATTATTTTAAAAACATAAAACAGAAATACAATTTTCCTTGTTTAGAATTAATGATGATTTAATATGGTACTAGACTACTAGTATATCATTATTCATTAGTCCTATGCTTGTTGAACCTAATCAACCTATATTAATTGACCTCACTCTCTTTCAGTCACTTGGATGGAACATCATTATCATGTGTGTCAGTATGTGATACCTTCTTGTTGGTGGTGTTGTACAAATAAATGCCTGGGCGTAGCTGCCACTTATTACTAGTGACTAGTGAGTGCGGAGTAGTGACTACTGACTAGGGAACAACCATATCTGAATCTAACGGACTCAGAACACACGTGATCCTCCCCCCATAAAATCGTCACCGTCGGTTTAGTACGGCTCTCTTACATCAATTTGGATGCTACATCTGTTGAGGTCACGAAAACAAGGAGCTCCCATTCCGGTTTTGGGCTTCCAATTGGGCCCCACCTTTCTACCGAGTTACCCCGTCCACCTTCAGGGACATCTCTGTACTTTCACACTATATTATTAAAAACAATAAAAAAACATAAGCCACGTCAGCGATCCGTGCGTTATTCCGGTGGCAATACCCCACCGTCTGATCACTCACCCTTCTGCGAATCCCAACCGTTCGGATTTTTCCCGAAAACATCAACAACAGCAATTGCAAGAAAAAGAAAGAAGCTCTTGCGTTTTTTTTTTAATTAATTTATTTTTTATTTTATCTTTTCTTCCTTCAAATCAGATCCTCAATTCTTTGCAGGTTCTGCTCAAACGAACGAGACAGTTCTTGTGTGAGAGAAGAGAACCTTGAATCTTGGAAGTTGTATTTCTTTGCGGGAACGAGTGTTCTGCCAAACCTTTAATGGCGACTCCAGAGGTTAATAAACCTCGTTCACTCCCTCCATACCCCGAGGTAACATTCTTCCCTTCTTCAAATCTCCATTTATCTGTTAATACTTTACCTAATTCAAAGTTTTCAGTTATTATTTGATCTTAAAACTTTCAGCTATGTTTTTAATTGTTATTATTATTATTATTATTTTTAGATTTTTTAGATGATTTCAGCTGCATTCAGAATCTTCCCTTCTTGCTTTTTCTTTCTTCATTTTCTTGTTTAGGTTTAATCTTGATCTGAATTCTGAATATTTACAACTGTTCTTGCTATGCTTCCATTGGAATTTCAAAAACTTGGAGAAATGAAAAAAAAAAGAAAAGAAAAATATATTGATTAATTAAGCATCTCCCCCGATTTTGCATTTATAGGAAGCTAGAGAATGGAAATGAAAATTATTTCACTGTATTACGGGTGAAATTAACTAAACAAAAATGACTATAGATTATTTTAAATCAGTGGAAACTGAGTGAGCTTTGTTTACGCGTGTTTTTGTTTGGATTTTCTCAGATGATTTTGAAGGCGATTGAAGCTCTTAATGAAGAGAACGGTTCGAACAAAACGACGATATCAAAGTACATAGAATCCACGTACGGAGGTTTGCCTCAGGGGTACAAGGCACTGCTCAATGTGCACCTTGCAAAGATGAGGGACAGTGGTGAGCTAGTGTTTTGGAAAAACAACTACACCATACGTAACCCCAACACGCCGCCACGGCGGGGCCGGGGCAGGCCCCCAAAGCCCAAGGACTCTCTCTCCCCGGGCATTATCATTGCACCCTCCAGGCCCCGGGGACGGCCCCCAAAGGACCTAAATGAGCTGCCACGCCCACTAAAGACTAAGACCTCGGGTGGGAGTGGCAGACCGAGAGGGCGGCCAAGGAAAATGGCCCGGCCCTCTGGGGGATTTGATGGCTCTCCACCTCCAATGGTGGTTGGGGGTACGCCTAGTGGCAGGGGGAGAGGGAGGCCTCCCAAAATGAAAGGTCCATTGGCGGAAATTAGTGTTGACCGATAGGGTAACCCTTTTTTGTTCTTGGTTGTTGAATCATGGTAATGTTTATTTGGAGTGTTGGGGTTAGAAAAGTGTCTTTGAGTGTCACGTGTTTATGTACAATTTGTGTAGCGTTAGTTGATAATGAAGCTTTGGTGGTTTGTAAACTGTAACTGTGAAAATAGGACAATCAACAATGGATATATAGGACTTCATGGACTCTAAAATCTCTGAAATTCATGACAAAAAATTTCTCGTGTGTGTAGATTATTCAGTTTAAGATTTTTTTTTTAATCTGAAATTACTAATAATTAAGTTTGTATTAGTGGTCTGAGCCTCTGAGGCTATGTGCTGGTTTACAAATTGTGAATTCAATTATATAATATTATTTGAACAATGCTAGGGCCAGTAACTTTTGTGATTGGTAGTCATCAAATAGCTATTAATGATGATTTAATAGTGTGAGATTTCATTCAATAACTCACCTTTCTCTGCTAGTTACATGCTGCCGAAATTCAATAAAATTGCTTCTTAGACTTTTCCATATTATTTTTCAAGGCATGTAGTTTGTTGGCGAAACATTGTTTGAAAGTTGAAACACATTTTTCTGATTTCCAAAGCAATTTATGCTTTTTATGTGTTAGAATATAGAGAAAATGACAAATAAGTCCCTGACTTTTTGTTCTGGGAACATTTTTGTCCATCACCATTGAAAAATACTTTTAAGTTTCTGACCTTCACAAAACTTGGACAGATCAGTTCCTCCGTCCAAATGCCTCCGTCAGGGACTGATCCGTTCAAGTTTTGTGAAGGTCAGGGACTTAAAAGTATTTTTCAATGATCAGAGACAAAAATATCCGCGAGGCAAAAAGTCAGGGACCTATTTGTCCTTTTCTCTAGAATATATTAGGATAATTCTAATGAATGCTAATTGATATATTATAACATTATGGACTATTGTTTTTTGAATAAGAAACCAAGATGACCACATTAACAATCTTCACTAGTAACTAATTTGGATTGGTCGATTGGTTAGTTTATTCGTTTACTTAAATAAGTGTTAGTGTGTGTTTGGATTTACGTTTGTGAAATTGGAGTTCGAATGAAAATGATTTTGTAGAATTGATTTTGGATAGAGGTGAGTTTATGCTAACATGATTTATGTTTGGCAATTTTATATTAAAATTGATTTTGATAAAATAAATATTGTTTGGATAATATTAGTTAAAATCACTTTTAGATAAATAATTAATTCATTACTAAAAAAAATAATATTAAATTATAATATTATTTTTTTAAGTATATTTAATTTTTTTTATACTTTT
>NC_029787.2:122742983-122746162 GCF_000816755.2 Arachis ipaensis
AATAATTGATATTATAATAAAATTACAATAAAAAATGTAATAAAAAATTAAAATATAAAAAAAAGTATTAAAAGTGATTAAAAAAATTATGGAGAAAATCTACAATGAATGACCAGCAACAAACCTAAACGTACGTTGAGTGAATGCAGAAGTTATAATTTTTTGTTTCAAGTGAACGGTTTTTTGGATACAAAATTACTTCTGCGTTCAGAGAATAAAAGTTGCTAAATATCAAAGAACAACGTTAAATGAACTTAAAGGCAATTATATCCTCTCCAACGTGATTACAAAATACACCCTTAAAAATTTAAATTTTATTTTGTATATGCAACAATTAGTCTTTAGTATGTTGAAGATGTGGTGTGCATGCTTTTAAGTCATTTATATTAGAATAGGTTGCGTGATTAAAATAGTTATATTTGTGTCTTTCTTTTAAGTATAATTATGGTTTTAGATTACAATTTAAAAATATATGTAATAAGTAGTTTAAAATTATGATTCACTAAAAAATTTATTCTGAAATTTTAGTAATTTTTCATAGAATTTAACAAATGAACAATCATAGTTCCCTTTCGGCTTTCACTCTTTACCTTTTCACAAAACCTATCTCATAAAGACATAAATAGTGGATCACATCTTCTAAAGTTTTCTTTGTAAAAATAAAACTTATTTTAGATTTTTATACATTACTAATCTATTTAAAACTGCTAAATCATATTTGTTAATAGTAATGTAACCATTGACCGCATAATTAATAAGCTCTTTACTCGAGAAAAATAATGTAATGAAAAAATGATTTTAATAGAAAATAAGGAAAATATTTTGTTAGATATATAGAAAATCAAAGGAAAGAAGGTTGACAAGGAACATTTTGATTCCGTGTCGAAAATAAAATAAGAGGAAGTATAGAGAGTCAATAAAATATTTGTATAATATATACAATGAAAGTTTAGGGATATTCAAAAACTCACGTGCAGTTATTTTCGTATAAAGTTGATATTCAAAAATTATTACATGATTTGATAAATTTGACTAAATTATCATCTAACAACTATTAATTATCAACTTTATATGAAGACGACTGCATCTGAATTTTCACCAAATAAATAAAAAAGTTGGTCCCACAGTTATCAAACTAGCCCATCGATGGAACTGAAAATCCGGTTTGATTTGATTGTCAATTCGAATTGAGTCATTATTTAAATCGGTGAGAATTAATTCAATCAAATTTAGTCAAATTCAATAAAAATTAGTCAAATCCAATTTTAATTCGGTAAAATCCAATTAAATTAAACAAATAATTTATATACATGATTTTAAAATTTATTTTTTATTCTTAAAATTTGTTAAAAATTTTAAAAATATTTTTAAATTTTATTTTATTTTAATTTTGTCTCATAAATTTTGTATTAAATATATTCTTGGCAACCTTTTTTTTATAATTTAGGACTAATTCAGTAATAATTTTACAAGAATAATTTTCAACACATGTAAATTAAATATAGTTGTCATGCATAATTAGATTGGCCCTAAACTTTCTGTAAATTTAGCTGTCAAGTATATACTTGATGCAAATTCAAAAATTTTTTAGACAAAATTTAAACAAAATAAATTTAGGAGCATTTTTTAAACTTTTTGACAAACTTCAGGAATAAAAAATATAATTTATTCTTATTTTTATTTTTTCTATATACGACAATCTAATAATTCAATAGTCTAACTAATTTAATTGTTTAATTATCGGTTCGATTCTGATAATTATAGTTGGTTGAAATTCGATATATATATATAAAAGAAGGTCGATCTGAATATTTAGATACATATTGTAGATTGATCTATATTATATTATAGAGTAAAAGTTTTTGCACTACAATTATAGAATAGATAGGATAGATAATATGGTAGAAAGAAATCAATGGTCTTTCATTTGCTTCTCTTCGATGGAAGTCTTATTTTCTCAAAATATATCCTAATTTTTGGCCTAATTCTTCTTCTGATGATCGATTCAACCTCTGATAAAAAAGATCTATCTTGGTTCTATTTAATCACTAAGAAAATCCCACACCTAGAAGCCCATTTACTCCAAAATTTAGACAAAAATAGAATTGTTATCCCTGGATCTTGGTAGAAACGGACGATATTTTAGTAGGGAAATTAACGCCTCATAGTTTCGAATCGAATATCTTTAAAAAGATCTTTTGTCTCATGGTAGCCAACTCCAAAGAATCATTTGTGTTTAAAATAAAAGTAGAACAAAAAAAATGTGTAGACTAATGATGTATTGACAATATAAAACGTTTTATAGAGTTATGTAATAACAACAGTTTTTTTTATGATCATTTACATAAAAAGTAGTTATTTTTGTCAACGTAGTGTTATATAATTAAATGTACATATAAAACGATTTTACGCTCACAGTGTATCAAAATTAAATTCTTTTACCAGTGAATCAAAACTTTTGGAGCTTAGTAGCTTACAACGGATGCTCTTATGATTCAAATCTAACACCAAATATGGCATTCGTATATGGTTTTGGAGAATCTAAAAAAGCCAGAAAAAAAAAGTGGATAGCATGTTTCTCCAATAAAAAACAACACGAGTGTTACCTAATTGTTGCTAATAATCTGTAGACTATGGGTAACGGTGACAAATTTTGATAATAATAAAAGAAAATGGATTAGTGTGTTGGTGCTTTTTGTAAAATATTATTATGTTAGTTGGTCACATAGTGTGTACGTAATATTCCCTTCCATCTTTTTTCCCCTATTTTGTTTAAGAAGTTGGGGAACACAACACTATAGCTAGAGCATATGGAAAGTAAGATACTAAAATTTATAATAAAAAAAATATAAAAGTAACTAATTACATTTCAAAATTAATATCACATCAAAAGAGCATATGTCTATGCTAGAAGCGATTCCTCACATATATAAATCTTGGGTGGAAAATTATTATTAGGTGCGAAGTGCGAACAAATTTTATGACTTACAAATCAAAGTTTATTATATATTATTAATTTGTCTAATATGTATATTAAAAATTTGATTGAAAGATGAATCAATTTGTCTGACAATAATAATTCTCAAAAATTTATAAACAATAAAAATTTATACTAAAATAATCTATTTAAAATGATTAGGAACCAATTTGAGTATTTATTTATTTGTTTAAGTGTTTCA
>NC_029787.2:122746367-122757937 GCF_000816755.2 Arachis ipaensis
AAAAAAAAAAAAAAACGGAAAGAAAAAAAAAAAAAAGGTTAGAAAAAAGAGAAAAAAGAAGAGAGTTAAGAGGGTCACTTCATCCAAAAACAAAGCCCAAAGAACAAGGGAACCTTAAAAAAGATCTTTGAACTTCAACATAATTGCCATGTCATCGATCAAGGTTACCCTGTAATAACGGATCCATCACCGTCCGATCATCATCCATCTCTTAAATCCAAGCTGTCCATTATAATCCCCAAAAAGGATGAAGGAAGAAGGTGGGTGAAAAAGGGGAACTGTTTGCATCTTCTTTTTTTATTTTATTTTTATTATTTCCTCTTTTTCCTCTGCTTTGCAATTTTTTTAATTTATTTATGTTACCTCTATATCACACCATTAGATCTTTGCAAGTGCCACCCAAACCAAAAACTGTTCCTTTGGGTGAAAAAAAAAATTGAACCCTTCCTCTTACAACCCCAAAGTTTTCATTTTTAATATTTGGAGTTAGTGACTTAGTGGGGTGTGCACTGTGCCAGCTAGCTACTCAGCTGCCTCATCAACCTGCAACATACATCAATGGCGACAGAAGAGGATACTAAACTTCCTCCATACCCTGAGGTAAACTTAGCTAGCTTTTAACCAAGCAATTTCTTCCCTCTTTTTAAACCCTAATAAATATATAAATCAATATCCAAAGAATGTTCCTAGTGAAGCAAGTAGAATTTTATGAGGATCAAGGTCGTTTGAATGTTTTTTTTTTTTTTAAAAAATTGGTTTCATTTTCTTTTTTGGCCTACATCTTCATTTGAGTTTCCATGTTCCCTAACCGTTATAGGCTGATTTGGTTTTGTTCATCAACTTGAATCTACTTAGTTGAATTAGAAGGCATGTTAGGAAAAAGAATTTAGGGTTTGTAGAAATTTTAACAAGAATGCAACACCCCAAAGTTGTTGTAATTTTGACTGGGAAAAATATTGTTTATCGTTATTATGGGATCTGAGACTTGAGACTCATTTCATGCAATTATTACAGTTCCCATATGAACATGGCAGAAACTCATCGATTTTATTTTATATATATTATTTTTGAATAATACATGTATTAAGTTGTATCTGTTTTTGTGTGTTGGGAATGGCATATGGTGCAGATGATAATGAAAGCAATTGAAGCTACGGGGGACAGCAATGGCGCAAACAAATCAGCCATATCAAACTACATAGAGTCCACCTATGGGGAGCTGCCAGCAGGGCACACAGAATTACTCTCCCACCACCTCAACAACATGAAGGAGAGTGGCGACCTCACGTTCTTGAAGAACAACTACATGAAGCCTGACTCTAATGCCCCACCAAAGAGGGGCCGAGGCAGGCCTCCAAAGCCCAAGGCCCCTCTCCCTCCGGGGACAGTCCTGTCCTCACCAAGGCCCCGGGGACGTCCCCCCAAGGACCCTAATGCCCCACCTACTGCCAAAGTGTCAAGTGGCAGGCCTCGAGGCCGGCCCAAGAAGGTTCCTAGGACCACGGACGAGTCTTTGTCATCGGTGTCACCTTATGCTTCCTCCACTGGAAGGCCAAGGGGCAGGCCTCCTAAGATGAAGCCTCACATGGCAGAAGTGAGTGTCGAATAATGAGAAATATTTTGTGTATTTATTTTGTTGAGTATGAGTATGTCAAACTAAACATACATTTGGTTACTTTTAAATGAGGTATGGATGGATTCTACATCCTATTTGAGAGTAACCAAGTGTATAACATAAAATAAGTACGAGGAATATCCCGGTGAACAATTGAGATATTAGAGTTGGCCCTTTCTTGGGGTGACCAGCGCTGTAGGACAACTTTAATTTCCTCTTTAGTAGTAGATGTGGACTTAATTATTAGATTTGTGTTTAATTTGCAATGCTGTTTTGTAAAATTTGTGTAGTGAGTGATTAGCTTTTGAATCTCAGATTGTTAGCCAATGAGGACAATGACTAGAACTTGTGATGATTTGCACTGGGTTCCTGTCGATTGTGGTGTTATAAGTCTTAACATCTAAATTATGATAAAAATGGGTGCTGTTCTTGTGAAATATCATCAACGTTAGATGAATGTAAACACATTTAAAGTTGAAAAAATATTTGATATACAGTATCTACATATAACATTTTTATATATAAACCTTGTTTATCATTTAGCTGGAAAAAACGCATTTAACATTATGGATAATGGGGATCAGGAGTTAGAATAAGAATTATGACAGGCAAGAAGCGGGAAACGATGTTATAAAAAATTGTTTGACGATGAAGTTTGGTGGATATTAAGATGTGGTGTGCAACTGCAAAAAGTTATTGCTCCTAATCTGTTCCCTTTAATATGGTCCCAGCTAGCAGAGTTGAACGACATTAGTGAACAAACTGGTGTCACATCTCGCACCACCCAATTAATTGTGCATCTTCTTGGGCATTACCTATGGTAGTAGACTTATAAGGACCGGTCAAATCTTTTTTTTTTATTTGGACCGGTCAATTTGTCGTTGCCAAATTTAGTGTATACTGGGAATTTGTTAAGTTAGAGACGGATTGTTTAGATTGTTTCCCTGATTACTGGGGTACATCTCTATTTTTTTTGGGGAAATCAAATAAACAACTCATTAGGATTTATAATTGACGTGAATGTTCTAAATATAAAGAGTGGACGTAAATGTTCTAAATTGATGTAAATCGAATCTATATAATTCGATTTATCTTATTTTATGTAAATCGAAGTAAACTAATTTGATTTATCTTAATTTCATATATATATATAGAAGTCATTACATTTGATTTATGTGAGAGATTTTTAATGGTTAATGTATGTAATTCGAATCAATATGATTCGATTTACACGTAAAACCTAATCATGGTATATCGAACATAATAGATTTATTAGCAACACTAATCATTGTGCATCTTCTTTAGCATCCGTTACCTATGGTAGTAGACTTGTAGGGATCAGTCAATTCTTTTTTTCTTGACTTGAGACCGGTCAATTTGTCGTTGCTAAACTTAGCTTATAATAGTAATTCTTAGGTTGAGAGGGATTGGTTAGTTTGTTTCCCTGAGTATAATAATACGTTCTCTATTATTTTTCTTTTGGGGTAAAAAATTAGATGTAAGTGAGAGAAAGAGAGAGAGCGTGGGTGGGAAATACAGAGAGGGGTAGATCTAGGAACCATGGCAATGATCCCAGGGTTTGGAACAGAGAAGAGTATCGGCGGCTGGAATATGAGTCCTATTTGGTTTTTGTGAGCAACCTCCCTGCAGACATATCGAAGAGAGAGTTATTCCATTTGTTCAATTGGACAGGACGCATCAATGACATATACTTATCCCGAAAACAGAAGAGTGGAAATATATACATTTTTGCTTTCATTCGCTATACGACGAAAGGAATGGCGTTGAAAGCTATAGCGGAAATGAATCAACTGAGACTAAGAGGGAAGATAGTGTTTGTCGGAGAGGCTAGATACAGAAGAATGGCGGAACCAACACACAAATCTCTGAGACCAGGAGGAGATGACTTGCAACACCACACCATTTAGAAGCCGCATAGAGAGGTAGTGCCGATTGATGCTGTGTCAGATGGACGTGCTTCACGAACGAAGAAGGATGGAAAGGACCCGCATGGCAATGGTTGGACGAAGGAGGTGGAAGTTGAAGTGGAAAAGGAAAATTTGGAATGGCTGCAGCGAAGTCTTGTTGGGGGCACGACGAAACCTATTAATTTTGAATCTCTGAAGGAAGTCATGGCTAAGAACCTATCTAATGTCGTCCAGGTTAGGGAAATGGGAGTGTACAAAGCTCTACTGACTTTTGATAGTGCTGTGCATGCTGAAGAAACGTACACCTTGAACTTGAATTGCCTCCTACGTTTATTCCACAGTGTATGGCGGTGGGAAGAGTCGGAACATAGTGAAACTCGTAGGGTGTGGCTTGAGTGTTTTGGGGTTCCGTTATACGCATGGTCTGCGAAAACTTTCACCACGATAGGAGGCCAGTGGGGGGAAGTAGTTGGGTGTGCTCGAGAGATAGAATTGTGCAATTCTTTCACGGTAGGTCGCATCTAGATTGATACATGCATAATGGACGTTATTCAGGAATGGATCCATATAACAGTGGGTTCTGGGGGCTTTGATGTGTTGGTAAAAGAAGTTGGACATGAGACGTGCAACCTGCAGTGCACGGAGAACCTGGGTAATGAAGTTATAATAACCGGTGGAAAAAGAAACTCTGGCAACACAAATACAAGCTTAGGAGTGGGTATGGAGCATGGATTTCAAGTAGGGCCGGCGCACGGGGTCACTCAAGACGAAGCCATGCTCATACAGGTTAACCGGGAAGAGGAAGGAGACAAGGGTAGAGTGGTAATTCCAATGACAATTTTGAATGAATGGTTTAATGGTAGTAATTCTCAAAATCGCTTGAATTTTAAATCAATTAGTTAAGGGCGATAATCAAGGGATGGCTGATTTAGGGGGATGCAGCTGATTCAGCGAGGACGTTGTCTTATGATTATAATGGGCTGAATGGGGGAGTCAATAAGGGGAAACAAAAAAAGGCTTCCCATAACTCAAATTGGGCCTGCCAAAACAAGGGGAGAGGTGTGGACCCCTTTAGTTGTTGATGGCAATGCCGGAGATGACAAGGGCAATTCTTTTAATGTTACTGCATTTATTGTAATTTTTTTGTTTTTGTTTTATTTCTATTTGACTGCTCCACTGTACTGTGTTGAGCTCTTTGCATTCAAAAAAAAAAATTTCTTTTGGGGTAAATCACATAAACAATCCATTAAGGTTTATAATTTCTAAATATAAAGAGTAGATGTGAATCTCCTAAATTTATGTTAATCGAATCCACATAATTCGATTTACCTTCCTTTCATTAAGCTAATTCGATATACCTTGGTCATGTAAATCCAAGCCACTACATTTGATTTACTAGCAACACTCGTAATTCGAATCATATTGATTTGATTTAATTATACGCCTATAATTCGAATCTTGTTGGTTCGATTTACATGTAAAGCTAATCATGGTAACTCAAAGATAGTAAATTCAATTTATTAGCAAAGCAATGCATGTGATTAAATTAAATTGACTTAATTTGATTTACGTAAGGACCCCGTGCTATATAAGATCATAACGTGGAATGTTGAATAGAGATAAATTTACAATGGCAAGTAAAGAGAGTTTTATAGTTCTTGTGCACTAGAAAGACATGATTAAGAAAAAAATATTTACTGATAAGGATCTGTTGAGTGTTTTTATCACCTTCTACAAGCCTTGTTGATTTTCAGAATATCGTACTACAGAAATTAGGATTGCATGAAATGAAACGGATAGAGAAGTTATATTATAGAATTCCAAGGTATGTTGTTAGCGATGGGGTGAAGTACGACTCATTTGTGATAGACAGTGACGAGGATCTACAAGTTTTATTTCACTGTCGTCGCCAATTTTCGAAGGTGAGAATCCCTGAACTATTGGCCAAGCTTGTGGATGTGGTCTCTAGCTCAAGAAGATCAAACTGGAATCATCAATTAGTAGCAATGGCAACAGCCTCCAATTCAACTCTATTGTTGTGTCTTCATCTATCCTGGCATCTGCGGGAGATTCGGGAGATTTGGTGGCATTTTTGTCTTTCGCATCTGATCTACACCGAGAATGCGGAAATAGGTGCTAATTAACATAAGTACTACTGTTATGATCCCAATTTCTAGAAAGATTGGAGAACCAGATACGGTGGAAGACGTGCTAGGGGATGATGATAATGTTGAGCCTACCATGATTCATGACGACAACATGATAACATAGGGAGGAGTATTCCTATTGGGGCTGGTGGAGCATGGAGCTCGGGAACTCAACAGTACCACTACACTTTTCGACTCTAGACTTAGATGCCATGAGACAGCAGGTTCCAGATGTAAAAGCTGGTTTTGGGCCAAAGGTTCACAGGATACCATAGGTCTAGCTGAAGTCCAAGCCAGTCAGCAGTTTTAGAATAAAGAGTAAGGCGTCCTGTGTGAAGACTTATAGTATCCGCCGTGGGATTGAGTACAAAGTGCTGGAATCGAACCATGCCAAGTAATACAGAAAAGCATATGAAGTTTGGAAACAATTGCAGATGGTTGATTCGAATCACTCTATGGCAGTGGAAAGGTATCTGGGAGCACTACAAGAAAAAGTAATATTTGTAAGAAAAAATTGTTAAAAAAAACGAAATTTTGAAACAAAAAGAATTTGTAACAAAAAAAGGGGCTGTTGTAGTATGGCCATTACAAAAATTTTTTGTAACAAAAAATGAAATTGTTACAATTCAAAGTAATATTTTTTAACAATTTTTTTTATACAAAAATCAAAATTAGTTACAAAAGTGATAACAAATTTTGATCTTCAAAATATTTTTTGTGACAATATATTTTTTCTATCATAAAATTTTGTTACAAAAAATAAACAGAAAAGCATATGAAGTTTGGAAACAATTGCAGATGGTTGATTCGAATCACTCTATGGCAGTGGAAAGGTATCTGGGAGCACTACAAGAAAAAGTAATATTTGTAAGAAAAAATTGTTAAAAAAAACGAAATTTTGAAACAAAAAGAATTTGTAACAAAAAAAGGGGCTGTTGTAGTATGGCCATTACAAAAATTTTTTGTAACAAAAAATGAAATTGTTACAATTCAAAGTAATATTTTTTAACAATTTTTTTTATACAAAAATCAAAATTAGTTACAAAAGTGATAACAAATTTTGATCTTCAAAATATTTTTTGTGATAAAATATTTTTTCCTATCATAAAACTTTTGTTACAAAATATAACTTGATTTTGTAACATTTTTTTTCTTTAGTTACAAAAGCACAATATTTATTTTGTAATAATTTTTTATTTTTTAATACAAATTACATGCATACTTTACTAAATTATTTTGTTAATTAACTAATATATTAACTACTTTACTGAACAAATCAACATTTACATAATATGTAAAAACATAGATAATTCAAACATGCTTCATTTAACTAAAATTGTTTTAAAACAAAATAACATTAATGTCTACATTGATTAGTTCTACAAGTTATATTTATTACACAAGTTCAACCAAAAGTTAAAAGTCTAACATAGATTAGTATCTCTATGAATCAAAATATTCTTGAGTTCTTTAGGTAACATGTTGTCACCATTTTAGCACTCTTGTAAATGAAAAAAACCGAAACAAAAAATTAGAAACAAGATATAACACCAATTATAATTCTTTCTATTAACTTCTATTCTAAATTTTTAGAAAAATTTTGACAGAATCTCCCCTAAAACTTGGATATTTCTACAGTCTACGGTTCTATCAATAACAACCAATTCATTACTCATTTCTCAGCTATTACACAATCAAATTTATCAAACCAAATAATAGGACATTTGTCATTTATCAACCATGACACAAGTAAAATGTAATAAATAGATCCATATACAATTAAACTATACTAATAATATATGAATCATCTATGAATATGTATTAAAACTATAAGCAATTTTAGGGGGTACCTTTAATTGTTTAGTTTCTTTCATTGTCAAAGCATACTATGAAAGAGTTCACAACGGCTTGTTGAGCTTCCAATTGAGCTTTCACTCGAGCTAATTCTTCCTCTTGCCGTATTCGTTGCTCTTCAAGTTTTTCTTTGAGCACATCATTACACAAGCAAAATTCAACTAAAAAATTCAATAAATAAATTCATTGTATCTACCAAACAAGTTAATGTATCCTCTAATTTGATGACCTTCATCTAAGTTATCACATACTTAAATAATTTAGTTAGATGATTTATATGAACAAATACAAAACTTTTTTTTGTATAATTATTCATTGATAAACAGTAAATGCTACCTTGTTAGGTACTTATTGCAGTTGCTGCACAAGATGGATTTGTAAAATCTACAAAACAAAGAATAAGAGGATCTCCACCACGCTGCAATGAACATGCATTTCAAACTAAAAGAAGTCACAGTGAATTTCAACTAATATTCACACACTCAAAATTGAAAAAGCTAATAATGTTACCAACAGTACACTTACATGTTTGGATAACATCAAAGAATGTGAAAAACTGAATTAAAACTAAAGGAAAGCTCATAAAACAAAAGTAAATAAGAGAATTGAATCCTAAAGCAGTGTATCTGCAGAAAAAGGATACGAGCCACTTTCCTTCTTTTACTATCAAAAGGGAGACCTTCAACATATAAAGTACTTTAAGCATCCGAAGGTAGAGGAACCGTTTCTGACCTTGGCCCGAAAACTGCATCTCCTAGTATGCCCAAACAAAATTAAAAGAATCCAACTTACCAAACTGCAGAAATATGTCCAAAAAAAGTGAAACCAAATAATTAGATAAAAAATTATAACTGAGAACAAATTCAGAAAAAGAAATCCTAAGGAAATAACAATCAAAAACATCAAAAATTCAAAAAACTTAAAATGACCAGAGGAAAGTGCTGTTGGTAACATTATTAGCTTTTTTAAGGAAAGTGGGATTCTCTACGTCAGAGTGTAGAGAATTCCCAACGAGGCAACCTGTGTAAAGAAAGAGTAAAACACTAAACAATTAAAGCTACAAATTTTCGAAAATGATGACTAAAATTAAGCTAGGAAATTCGAAATTTATAAAAAAAAATTAAACAGAAAAATTAAAATAAAACTAACTAGGTAACACCAAACTTAATTCAGAAATTAAGAAAAAATAATAGCACCAAAATTTCAAAAATTATAAAGCAAAATTAAATAAAATTAAAAACTAAAATTCCTAATCTAAGCAATCAAACAACTAATATTTGTCCATCACAGTCAATCCCCGACAACGGCGCCAAAAACTTGGTGCGAAATTTATAACCCACAAATTAACCGGTAAGTGCACCGGGTCGTACCAAGTAGTACCTCAAGTGAATGAGGGTCGATCCCACGAGGATTGATGGACTAAGCAACAATGATTGAATGATTTACTTAGTTAGACAAGCAGAAAATGGTGTTTTGAGAATTCAAAAACATTAACAGTAAATTCAGAATATCAGACAGCAAGCAGTAAATGGTTTGTGAAATATATGGAGAAAACAGTTAAGGCTTCAGAGATATCTATCTTCCGAATTGACTTTTCTTACCAACTATTTTAATCATGCAAGATTCAATTTATGGCAAACTATATGTGACTAAACCCTAATTCCTTATACCTTCTTAGTCTCCTCTAACCTTCATCAACCGCCAATTTCTTGGTCACTTGATTTCAATTAGAGGGTTAATTTCAATTCTAGTTTATATGCCATAGAAACCCTAATTACCCAAATATAAGAGGATTATATGTCACGTATCCCGTTAAGTCCAGATAATTAGAAATTTAGGAGAAATTATTTTCAAGCTGTTGTTCAAGTAAAGAGCTTTTTCAAGTTTTACAAGAACTCAATTAGACAAGGGTCATACTTTCGTTCCACCCAGATTCATAAGATAAAGAACGAAAACAATTCTTGAAATAGAAATCAGTACGTGAATTAAAATAGAAAAATAATAGTACCAATCCATATAATAGACAGAGCTCCTAACCTTAACAGTGGAGGTTTAGTTGCTCATGGTTCAGAGAGAAAACAAGGATTCTGTAAAACTGTAAAGTGCGGAATGAGGGAGAAATGAAGAGATGAGCTCGAAGGGCTGATTCTTTTCCCTTTTATATCTAATCTTAATTAATGTAAAATATATTTTCTAAAACTAAAGAATATCTTTTCCTATTTATAAATGAAATAAAAGTTTAATCAAAATTAAATGATGATCTTCATGCATCTTCAATTGATGAATGGAGACCACTTTGATTCCTATAGCTGGCGCCTAACTTAGAGGACTTGGCGCCTAACTTGGAGGTGGCCGAATCCAAGTGAATGCATTTGTTGTACTTGGCGCCTAACTTGAGAAACCTCAAGTTAGGTGCCACCTTGGCAGTGTCCCTTTTAAGATTTTCCTTTGTCCTGGCGCCTAACTTGGTAAAACCCAAGTTAGGCACCACCTATGCAGCCTTGACTTGATGGATTAAGTTTGTCTTGATGTCTAACTTGGAGAATCCCAAGTTAGGCGCCACCCTTGCCGAAGTGCTGGAGAAGAAGTATGAACTATTATACATCGTTGAAAAGCTCTGAAAGTTAGCTTTCCAACGCTACTAAAATCACGTCAATTGGACCTCTATAACTCGAGTTATTTATGTTAGAGTGCAGAGAGTTCAGGGTTGACATGTACAGCATCATTCGCTTTCTTCTCTTTTTCTACAAAAACTCCATCAAATCCATCTGAATGCCACCTAAAATAAACAGAATTGCACATGACTCAAAGTAGTATCCATAGTGGCTAAAAAATATTTAATTCTTTAGTAAACTCAACAATTTGAATGCATATTCACTAGGAAAAGATAGGAAAGATGCTCACGCATCACCTTAACTCCTGGTTCGTATCCAAGTTCAATACTACATCCAATATTTCGAGTCCTAAACTTCTCAATTCTGTTATGTAACCTAAACGAAAGGAGGGTCCCAGCTCCGAACAGAACAAATCCGTTCTACGTATCCAGTATCACACTTACCTCGATCCTGTTGCGGCCAACCCGCACCTATGGCTCTTCCTTGCGGACAATCCTTAGACATGTGCCCTGGTGCCCCACATCGGAAATACATCTCCAGTCCGGCCCTGTGCGGCTCATCTGGAGTAGTCTCACCATAACCTTCCTGTAGCAACGCCTACTTCATGGAGCAATCTTATGCGAACTGGCTCTTCTTAACTAACTCAGTGAAACTCGTTAGTCTTTGTGGATATACATAGTTGAAGATATCTCTCTTAAGTCCTCTTTCATACTGATGAGCACACATCCACTCTTCATAATCGGCTGGATTTCCTTGACAAGCTTTTGAGAAACGGCACAGGTTATTGAATTCCCGGGTATACTCAGTAACATACATATCCTTCTACTTCAGCTACATTAGCTCCAACTCCTTTTCAGTGCAAATTGCATGCAAGAAATATTTTTCGTAAAACTCTGTCTTAAATCTGTTCTAAGGGATATCTGTTAAATCTACCTGCAAGGTATGACATAGCTCCTGCCACCAATTCTGAGCACCTTCCTCCAACATACAAACGCTCTGTCACAGTGGATACTAACTTCCACCTGTGCAACAGCGTTAACAACATATTAGCCATGTTGACCGTAGGACAACATTGATTCGATTTAAAAACGCTAGGAAAATAATTAAATATGACATTTTAAATGTTAACGACAAATTTGAGACTTACCCCATATGTTGGAGACAAAAATGATACTTTACTCATTAATCATTATTAATTAGTGTTGTTTATGTTATTTAGTGGGAGTGTTATTTCCTTTGACTTTTCTTTCGTAAAATGTACGTTTTATAAAAAAATTTAAAATTTTGGCCTTTTGCAGCCACTGCAACATTATTTTTGTTGTAATTTTCAAAGAAATGATAATTTTTTAAGAATTTTTAAGTTATTATAAAATTTTTCAAAAATTCATTTATTTTTTTTCTTTAGAAGCCT
>NC_029787.2:122758092-122764775 GCF_000816755.2 Arachis ipaensis
ATGACGTTTGAATATACACTATGGTAACGTTTGGTAGAGAGACAGAGACAGAAAGACTGAGACTAAGAGACAGAGACTAAGAGACAGAGATTAAAAGACAGAGATTAAAATAAATCTCAGTATTCTGTTTGGTGCAAAATGGGAGACAAAAATTGAAACAAGAATAAAATTCTAATTTAATTTGGACAAAGGTAAAATTAGAATTAATTAATTGAAATGAGGGTATTTTAGGTATAAAATGTTATTAAAGTTTCAATCTCTACTTTTTAGAAGTATTGAAATACTAAAATTTTGGAGATAGAGACAAAAATTTTAGTATCAATCTTTGAACCAACAAACATAATACTGAATCTCAATTTTTTAGTCTCTGTCTCAGTACCTCAAAATAAACGCTACCTATGGCTGCGTTTATTTATTGTCTTTTAAATACATGGACGCAGACAGAAATACACAAAGAGACATATACACAAAGATACACAAATTTTTTTATTGTGTTTGGTGATACTGGACAAAACACACAGTATAAACTAAATATCAATTTTATCCTTATATTATCACCAATGGAATAAGGACAAGAGTAAATTACTAAGGATAAAAGAGTAAATATTTGTGTCTCATCAATGTGTCTCCGTGTCTCATTTTTTTTAAGGACACCAAATACATGTATTTTATGTATGTTTGGATATTACCGTATTCTTGAAAATTCCGTGTCTCAACAAATAAACGATGGATGTGTACCATCGTATCTATATATTAGTGTATGTGTCTCATCAAACAAACACAACATATCTAATACTAAACTATTAAGAGAGGGTTGTCAGGTAGTGGAAATCCAACGTGTCTTGAAAGAAAGAGCTTAAGAGTGGGTTAACTGTGGTACTTTCTATAAGAGTTGTATCATCTGTGGTCTCTCTTCCTTCATTTCTTGTGCATCATTATTAGGTAATATAAAAGGTAATATTAGCTTCAATGTCTTTAATACTTTCTAACAAATCCTCCTCTTATTCTCTTTAACCATTAATAATTTGTTGTATTGTCTCCCTTATTTCAATTAATTTTTTCTTTTTTTCGTACATATTTTTCAAATTATTTGTTGATTTTCAAATTTTGAATTTCACCCCATACATCATATCCATTACTCTTATTTATTTATAACTCCATGCTTTCATTGTATTTTGGCATTTGCTTCTCCCCTCTTCTATTTTTCCAAGTCGAAAATGTTAATGTTAATGTTCCTTAACTACAGGAGTAAAATACAGAAAAAAAATGACCATTTATGTTTCTAAAATGATTTAGGATTAAAAAGTTCTTAAAAAACTTGCTCATGTGATTGATAAAATGTTCTTGAAAGAGTTGTGTGCTAATTTTGATTTGTCTCTATATATCTACGTATTCTTTTTTATTTGTTTTTGAAAGAGTTGTGTGCTAATTTTTATTTGCCTATATATTGTATTTTCATTTTTTTTATTTGAAGGATATAATTTTGGCTTTAAAAATTTTTTATTATCATATTATTAAATTGGTTTATAACAATTTATAGAAATTAAAATTATTCACCATCTGTATTTTTGGATAATAGGTTTGGTTTGATAGGACAACTTATTCTATTTATTTATTTATTTATTTTTTTGCAGTTTTAGTTTAGTAGCACTTACCCAAAAGAGTACTTTGAGAGGCTTCTCAACTTCAATCCATTAAGAAGTAGCCTATATATACAAATTAAAATTTGTTGTATCATTCGCTTTCATTGTAAATCTAATAAGAGACCAATATTATTTCTAAAGTTTATAGAATATACAAGTACATTATTGATATATTAAGTAATTATTGACACAAGTATTGATGGTTTATTTTGAATTTAATCACTAATAAAATGGAATACCACGCCTTTGTGTTTATTTTTAGTATGGTCAGTGACATTTTACAATTTTTTTTGCGAGATTTAAATAAATGGAACAAGTTAAATACATATTTTAGTATTGTAATAATTATGGTTGCAATCTTTAACAAATTGTCTAAAACTATTATAAGTAATCTATAAAATTTTTACAGCACCCCTAATATTTTTAAGTCATTTTTTAAATTTCACTTAAATTTCACACACGCTTGCTATAATCTTATTTTTAAGCGTGTGTGAAATTGTCTAATTATGATATGATTTTTAATATTTTATAATTTATCTTTTTAGTATATAAAAAAATAATACATGTTTAACATTTAATTCTTTTAACTATTATAAAGATAATTAAATTTATAATTCAATATGCATTATGTTGTATTGTCTATGCATATTATCAATATTACATCGAAGCAATATTTTTTTTAGTAGAGGCTAATATTAGAGTATAACTAATAAATCATGGTTTTAATGAAATCCTAAATATTTCTATATAATTATTAAAGTACTAACGTTCTCCTATGTTTTTTTTATTATGTACTTCTAAATAAAATAACTCTTCATCCATTTCATGTTTAATTTCATTTGCTTTCTTATCAACTTTTGTTTGTCTTTTTTTTATATGCTTTTGAGATCCTTTTGTTCCCTAATGCATTTATGGCCTTTGTGTATTTATCATTTACGATATATTTTGTAATCATTTCTACCTGTATCTTTAATATATACCCTTTTTGTTTTCTTTGATAATCGTAATTGAATCATGCCGCATGCCTCCTGCATATTAGCTTATTGGGTGGAATATTGCTTTAATATAATAGCTCTTCAGTTTTCAATTTAATGCAAGGAGATGAGCATGATTTGATTATCCTTACTCCTAAATAAATATCCAATGCTCTCCTTAAAGTTATTACTTTCTCTTTCCATCTGTTCATTTCCTCTTTCCATAACTAGCAAGGATGTATGACAACTATTTTCAGGCTCCTTATTTCTTTTCTGAAAATTAATCCTGATATGGTTATATTCTATCCTTCACTTGATCTTGCATAATGCTTTTAATTTTTTAAATAGTTTTACTTATTTTTCAGTTTTGTTTTTTTCTCCCTGTTATTTTCTTTTGATTATCATTTCTCCTTTTTGTTATGATACAAATTCAGGACGTTGAAGAGATCCCTGCATTGTTCTGTAGGAGCTTTAAGGACGTTATATCTAACTCTTTGTTGTTAATCGATGCTAATGGTGATGAGATCAAAATAACAATTCAAAAAGGGGATCGAACTGCTATCATAGTTCAAGGTTACAAGCAACTATTGGAGAGATATCGCCTTGACCATGGTGGTTGGCTTAAGGTGAAATATGTTGGTCGTGACAAATTTCTTATTGATCAAGCAATGGACCACAACATGCACGTAGTTTCTAACTATGTAGTCCCCTTCAAGTCTTTATTGGATAATAAAAAATTATTTGTCCATGAAAATAATGTGGATTCAACTGCTCATACATCTGGATTAATGGATGGGGGCTTATACGTTTCTTCAATTGATATATCCCCTGCATTTCCAATGGATCTTCCTGGTGATATGATTGAATCAATAGATCAACCTTCATCTGAAAATGTGCTATCGATGCCTTCAACACTGTCCAACGAAGTTCCTGTCATTGTTCAGAATGATTTGTCTTTTATACAGATTTTAGAATTTTCTAATCATCTCATGAATTCCTTTTTCGGAGATTTAGCCAATCAGGATGTACCCAAAACCCCTTCTAATGTAAACATCTCTCATTTTACTCCATGTGTAGACGAAATATATGAGAATAATTCCGTATCTCTCATTTTATATAATACTATTTTATGCGCTTTTTTATCTATGATAGGAATGAATTTAAACCATTATTTTTTATGTATTGTAATTATAGGACTTGATCATTCTGCATGATTAACAGTGGTTTTTACTATGTAATACATATTTTCTGCAGATTTTTTTTTTCATTTAACATTTTATAAAAAGAAATTAGTGAAACTGATTGCATTAATTTGTTTCCTAGGTGTTCAGTAGCATATTGAATTTAAAACTACTCTTCCATTCTTATTATGCAGAATAAAAAATGTTGCAATCTATGCTTCTTTTACATTGATTATTATTGATGTATATTAACTTTTCTATCTTTAAGACTTTTAATTTCAGTCTTTTCTTACCTTTTTGTATTAAAGTACCAAAGTTTACACTGTTTCACCTTTTACACCTTCATCGTCTTATTCATGTTTTCTTATTCAAGTACATGATTCTTCTTCAATTGTCCTATTTTTGAAGTATCATACTTTTCCAAGCATTTAATGTTCTCATTCATATACACCATTCCTGCCAATTGGATTAGGTATATAGCAGCTAATTTTGTTTGTTTTGATAATGATCTCAAAGAGTTTGCACAATGGTTAATTCAAATTGGCGATGGGTTGGCAGGTGATTCAACAGATGGTGAGTCTGAGGTAGTCATCTCTAAAGACATTCTAATTAATGATACTGATGATGGGTTTCAGAATTTGGTTACATTTGTCTATGCGAATTTATTGTTGAACTTGAATAACATTGATTACTTCAAGGAGCGCACAATTCTAGCACCTACACTCGAAGTTGTGCATGATGTCAACAATACAATAATGCAATACATTAATGCTGATGAAAAAGTGTATCTTAGTTCAGACTCATTGTGTGCTGAAGAGGGCAACATGGAATATGAGATGGATGCTATCACAACTGATGTGTTGAATTCGATAAATTGCTCAGGCTTGTCTAGCCACCAGTTGAAACCCAAAGTTGGTGTACCTGTTATGCTATTGAGGAATATAGACCAAAGCAATGGACTTTGTAATGGTACTCGATTACAGGTTCGAAGATTAGGTAATCATGTCATTGAATGCAATATCTTGACAGGTGACAAGTGTGGCAAAATAGTTCTGATTCCACGGATGAATATGGTGCCTAACAATGAAACACTTTCATTCAAGTTCCAACGTAGACAATTTCCTCTTATATTCTTCCTTGCAATGACCATCAATAAATCTCAAGGTCAAACTCTAAGCATAATGGGGTTATACTTACCCAAACCTGTTTTTACGCATGGTCAATTATATGTTGCTTTGTCTAGGGTCAAGTCTAAAAAGGGCTTGAGAGTTTTAATAAAGAACAATGGCTCACTAAGTGATAGTTCTACCTTGAATGTTTGTGTATAGGGAGATTTTTCATAATCTATTACTCGGAGCATTAAATTTTTTATGTGTAGAGAAATCTCTATTTGTATCATTCAGTATTATTGATTAGTAAATTGTAGATGACATTTTTAAGTTGAAGTCTTGATATTTTTATTAGGTGGTTCAATGTTTCATAGGAGGTTATTAGGTAACTCTATCCAATGGTAAACCTATTTTTTTGTTGATTGTTGAGCAAATATATAAAATTATGTTTTTGTTATATAACATGACATGAAGAAATTTTTTTACATTAGTAATGAATATGCAAGAAACAATTTTCAGTTTTTTATTTATGTTAAAACATTTGTATATATTAATTTAATTCAATTAAGGACAGACATTAGGGGTGGCAATATGTACCCTACCCGGGTACCCAATTCGATCCCACCCGATCGGGTAGGGTTGCCAACCCGATCCGCAGCGGGTAGGGTAGGGTTCTCGTGCGGGTCGAGTAGGGTGCGGGTTGAGCCTCAACCCTATCCGACCAACCCGCACTCTATATATGTTTATGTTATATATTTATATAAAAATATGTTTTAAGTGGATGTTAAATTAAAGATCTCTCATTAAATGCAAAAGATCCTTAACCATTAAAAGAAAATCATTAATTGATAATTTAATATTTTTTTTACATAAAAATCAGTTCTATTTTAAATTATCATCAAGTTATATAATAATGTTGTATATTTTTTGTAACCCGCGGGTAGGGTCGGGTATCCGCGGATTAAGAACGGATAGGGTTAGGGTTGAGATATTCTCAACCCGCGGATATAGTAGAATTGAGTTTATATAAAAATCTCAACCTGCAGGTAGAGTTAGAATTGGATCTAAACCCTACCCAACCCTGTCCATTGTCACTCCTAACTGACATTAGGACATTTAAGTATAATTTTATTTGATTATGATATACACTATTATGTATAAATGATGTATTTTGTTAATTCAAGTATTAAATATTTTCTGTGCATCGCACGGATCATTCACTAGTATGTCTGGAAAACAAGGACACAACAGACAAGTAATGTGACGGAAATCATCCAATTAAAAAGAGAAAGTATAGGGAGCCAATGACCTAAGCGTACAATGTGTACAATGAAGGTTTGGAAAGTATTAGAGATATTATTATTAGTGTTACATTGTCTTGTCAAGTTATGCTTTTGGGATGAGTGGTTTCAGGATATGGTATAAGAATTCTAGATCCAAAAGGTCAAGGGTTCGAACCTTGGTGAACCCAAAATTAACTTTTTATAATATGAGATGTTTATTATCCTTGGTATCCGGATGGGTATCCCTAGCAAAGATTTATAAGTGATGTTCATTTGATTCATAAACCAAAGATTTAGCCTATTGTACACATTGTACACTTAAGCCATTGGCTCCCTAGCACTACTCAATTAAAAAAGAAAAAAAATGCAAACAAGGGGGAAATAAAAGTTGCGTTGTTAGCACTTAGCACAGTTGCACACTGCATTAAGAAAAGCAAAATGACAAGGAGGCCCCTGAATGGGCACTGGACAACCCAAAAAAAAAAAACGCCTT
>NC_029787.2:122764847-122773731 GCF_000816755.2 Arachis ipaensis
TTCACAGATTTACGCTCCATACACTCCGTTGCGTTCTTCGTATACATTCCTCACTTCTCTTCTCATCTCCAGGTAAAATTCCCCTCTTCAATTTGTTATTATTGTGTCCGCGCGCCATGTGAGTAGATTAGGGTTTCGGTTTCTAATCTGGTTCATTTTTTTGTCTGTTCGAGGAGGCTAGAATTCTGAACTAGTATCGTGCCTTGATTTGCTTATTATTCTTCTATTGCATTCTAAATACGGTGCTGAAATGCTTTGATTTGGTATTATTAAGGTTACGGTTTTGATACGGTTGTTTAGCCGGAAGCTGGATTATTTGTGGAAAATCATGTGCGTTTGTGTTGTCGGAAAACATAGGAAAATGTTTGTCTTTTAGCAGATTATTCGTTGTTTCTCTCTATTTCAAAATATGAGGACAGTCTTCCATGGAAACCGAGACTTATCTGAACTGTTCGGCTAGTTTTAACAGAATGCTCTCTTGCAAAGATAATCATTGAAGTTTTTGTGGGGTCTGACAGCTAGATGTGTTTCAAATGTGGTTATGAAATTGACGATAATGACTATTGGATAACCGAATCTTCTAGGAACATAACTTTTTCTTGGTTTATTTATTCTTTGTTGTTAAATTTTACATTTTTTTCCTCATTAGGGTAGTGATATTTTATATATCTAACTTGGCTTCATCTTTCTTTTTAACAGGCCTACTTTGTTGACATTTCTGGAAGAATTAAGATCAATGGCATCTTCCTTAGACATGTCACTTGATGATAGAATAAAGAACAGGAGTAACAGAGGGAGAGCTAGAGGACGTGGTAGAGCCCGTTCTGGCCGTGGAGCAAGCGGGACTCTTGGTGGTGGGAGAATGAATGGTACTGTTAATGGTAGAAGAATGATGACTGGTGCTGTTAGTGCTGGAAGAATGACTGGTGCTGGTCGCAGAGGTCCTCTAATGGTTAATGCTCGGCCATCGTCTTATGCTATCGCCAAGGCAAGCTCAAAAACATGGACCCTTATACATGTGCTTGAGATTCTGAATACTATTAAAACTAATTATGAGAGGATTCTGCAATATAGAAACTCAAAACCAAGAGGAACTCCTACTTAGTATATGATCCATGGAGAAGCTCATGCTCGATCATTTTGCATCATCAATGCTCTTGTCATAGTACCATGTTACAATTAATATGCACCTAAGAGTTGTTTTTGCTTTTGATTTTGGGGGCTTTGCTACGATCTCTGATGTGTGCAGGAGTTCTTTGGTTATTCCTGGCATATTATGTGAATGAACTTCATTAGTTGAATTTCAAAATGGAGTTCTTACCTGTAGCACAAAAATGATATAAACTATAAGCGGGGCTAAATTCTCTAAACCATGCTAATCCATTTCATTTAGATGAGATGATTAAATGTTTGCTTGGTATCTATGGACTGTTTTGGTGGATCCTACTGCTAAGTTGGTGATGCAAGAGTTCAGTTTACTTCCCAATTTCATGGTATTTTGCAAAAGGAGCTTTTCGCTTAACATCAGAACTGGAGTTCTCAGTTGTAGCGTAGCACCAGTTTGTATGCAGTGGGTTGAATTGTTACTCCCCGTTTACTGTCTTTTTACCTAGAAAATTCTTGAGTATGGGTATGTTTTTTGAATACTTTGCCATGGGCAGATCCACTTCATGAACAACATGTTTTGTTTATTTTCTGGGGATTATCCTGCTCTGACTAATCTTGAAGAATGGTGAATGTCTTTTTTGTGGTCATAATCTGATGTGTTCTTATGCCACTCTGGAATGTGTTCTCTTTGCTTTGGCCAGTCGATTCGCAGAGCCAGGCCTTTTCCATGGCAGCATGATTTATTTGAAGATAGTCTTCGAGCTGCTGGCATACAAGGAATTGAAGTTGGCACCAAGTTGTATGTGTCGAACTTGGACCATGGAGTAACCAATGAAGACATAAGGGTACATATTGCATCATATCGTATCATATCATAAGCTCCCTTAGCCTCTATTTCTAGCCAATTTCTCTGGACATCCACTTGAAACTTGATTTGCAACTCAGGAACTTTTTGCCGAGCTTGGAGAGTTGAAGCGCTATGCTGTTCATTATGACAAAAATGGTCATCAAAGTGTAAGCATCAGATTTTTCATTTTAAAAGTTGATACTGTTTTTTTTCCCTTTTGTTCCATTCTATTTGTTGGGCATTTGGGAATGGGTTACAATATACAAAATGTGACATCTTTTCTTTCCCAGTTTAACTATGCAATAACATGGTTTGCCATTTCTTTTGAAGTTCAACAATGTTGTATAAATTTGATTGCATGCCTTTATTTGGTAATCTATCTCATTGAAAAACGGAGAAGTATATACCTTAACACATCCAGAAGAATTGAAGTTACGTAGGCTGCTAAATTAATTTCTTAAGAACTTGTGGATTGACAAAATACAGTTCTCGATTCATTTGTTCCAAATTGGAAGCCTTGAGGTTGCCGAATGCTAACAGATTTCGAAGTCTAATCTCTGCAAAATGAGTTTTAGAATGTAGTAGCATTTTGGAAGTTCTCATTTATCTTTTTCTTTACAGGGTTCTGCAGAAGTTGTTTATACTAGAAGAAGTGATGCATTTGCTGCTCTTAAACGATATAACAATGTGCTTTTGGATGGAAAACCTATGAAGATCGAGATTGTTGGTGCCAATGCAGAGTTACCTGTAACGGCTCGTGTGAATGTCACTGGAGTTAATGGGCAGAGGAAACGGACTGTTGTGATGGCGTAAGTTACATTAATTAGCAATAGAGGTGTTTGACACATCTATATGGCCATGTCCATGTCTCTGCATCTTTTGTGTAATCAACTAATGATGCCTTTCTCATTCTGGAATTGTGAAAAATGTCAATTACTATTTCAACCCTTGATATCGCTATCCTTCAAACATATAAGCCTATATCTTTCCGTGTTGATGGAAAAGTAAGTACTACTTCAAATTGTGAGCTGATGTTAAGAGTGTTTGCAGGCCAAGAGGAGGGCGAGGTGGAGGTCCTGCTGTCCCTAATCGTGGTGCTGGCATTGGTGCTGGGTAAGTCTGTTAGATTGGCAATTGCACTATGTTGATATTACTATGATTTCTCAATGGCATGTGTGTATGAACTTCATAGGCATTATATTTATCTTTTACTACCATTGTCAAAGCAAAGTTAGGTATTGCTTTTGATCTAACTTGGTCTCTAAACCTTCAGTTTACAATTAAATGTAGATGGGATGTTTATGATAGTTTTATTTTGATGTTTTTGCCACAGATGTTAATATCTGTTGGGTTTATTATTTACTTGTTCATTTTCTCGAGTTTGGAGAAGAAGCTTGTGTTAGATTTTCTTTATTCTCTGATCATATGATACTGCATAGTGAAGGCGTGTATTTGATAACGGATGGCCTTTTGATATGCAATCATATCAGCAAAAAGTACCTCGCTATATTTTCCTTTTTCCATAATCCAATTTTGACTTGTTTAAATTTTGTTCAAGCTTATTATATTAGCTACTGAATACCTTGTTTCTATTGGTTTACTATATTACAGTTGGGGACATCGTGGCGGCCCCCCAAGGAGTGGGAATGGACGAGGTCGAGGTCGGGGGCGTGGCAGGGCCGGCGTCCGAGGTCGTGGGAAAAAGGATGCAGTTGAGAAGTCAGCCGAGCAACTTGATAAAGAATTGGAGAACTATCATGCTGATGCCATGCAGTTCTGAGGAAGCAGTGATATTAACTTCGTAGTACCGGTTAATATTTGCCATGTAGTATGTCCTTGTACAAAATCAGTAGTCTGCCGTTATTATATATCCTACACTGCTATGAGATGCCTACTTGTTTTGCGACATTATCTCGTTAGAGGCTGAATGACTTTTAAAAGTTGTTGGATGATATTTTTCCTGCCCATTTTTATTATTGGTGTAAATTGCAATTGCTTGCTAGAGCTTAAGGTAGTGTTTATTTCGAAAGATTGGAATTGAGACTGGTGATTAAAACTCATTATTGTGTTTAGTGGTAAAAAACTAGAATTAAAATTTTAATTTTGAAACAATTCCAGGGTTTTCAGTATTGAAGTAGGAACATATGGGATTGAAATTTCTAAATATGGGGATTGAAATTTTAACATTTTTTTAATAGTTAAAAGGTATTTTAGTAAATATTTTTATTTTATTTTTATATATCTTTTGAATTAAATAGATATTAAGACATAATTCAATGTTGTATACATCAAATATAATATAGAGATTTTTAGTTTCATTTTTCTAATTTCTGTTTCTGTTTGAATCGCTTTTTCAATCTTAGTCCAAGAGTGTTGGTCGGTCCTTAATCCCTTAAACCATGTTTGCATCGAGTGCCTCTTCTATCTATCAATGTAGACATTTTCAATTTTATGGACGCCAAAAATGTACTTGTAGGTCTTCGTTAAATGCTGTCGCTATTAAACTACAATAATAACCATTTCGGGGATACACAAACATAGTAGAAACTAGAAAGATACCTATATGCATATTGGATAGTTCGAGTGTTTTGAGATATTGCTTTCGACTGTGGTTGTAGTAAAGTGTCGATGTCGAGTTATATTTACTTCTCATTTTCATGGTCACCAACTTTTAACTGGGTGCAGCCTAGATATTGTTAAACTTATCCAAGCAAGAATTTTGAAATTGAAGGACTACGGAATGAAACTTTTATTATGAAGAATGCACTGATAAACTGTTATTATGTGCGCGACGAGTTGGCGCAGCTCCAAACTTATCTACATCTTGTTTACGCAATACTCACAAAATTCAATTTAGTTTCAAAATTGCACAGTTAAATTTAATTACTTCTAAAGAATAATTGATCGTATTTTTAATTGTACAAGTAACCAGATTTCCTGCCCAATGCCATTAGAAGTTACTTATTCTCATAGGATATAGCATTAGTATATACAGATAAATTTGGTACTTTTATGGTTTTAGTCATACAAAATTTTAATAAACCATTTTCTTCAGAGTATCTAGCAGATCATGCATCCCACTATGTTCAGACACCTTTTGTGTGTTCGGTTCATCCAAAATTAGAAAGGTTTGAAAAAGATTGATCGATATACGTTTCCTTCACAGTTTTAACATTTATTTCATGATCAAAACATTGGATTTTGAGACAGCACTTGCCGTCATATTATATTAATCTTAATAATACAAATAATTTCTCGTAACGCTGTACACACCATCATTTTACCTTTTACATTATACAAACACTGAATTATCTAAAAATACCAAAAAGCGGTTGAAAAAAAAAAAGAAATTCTCACCTAGAAGATGTTATTGTGGCAAATTTGCAACATCTTCTGACTCATTCTTCTTCTTTAATAGCTTTTGGACAACATCATCCCAGTTTGGTCTTCCACCACTTGTTCTTGATTCAGAACTTGAGGCTTCTTTCCCGTCACTGGTGCTACCTGTCTCGGCTTCATTGTGTTCACCCGGTTCATTCTCTGCAGCATCCACTGCATGGGGTACATTCAAGCTAACAGCTCTTTCCAAAGCATTCCTATGTTCTTTCTCTATGGTCTGCAATCTCTCGAACTTTTGCACCGATGGAGGGACTATCACGGTTTCGGTACTATGTTCCTTCATTTGCTGGAAGAGAAAACCAAAAATACTTCACTTTTATTGACAGCATATCGCACGCAAATGTAACTAACTAATAGATCAACACAAACAGCAAATGGTGCTCTCACACTAAATTTCCTTACTTGTAAAGCTTTCTCTGCCTCCCTTTCGATCCAAATAATTCCATGATCTGATGTTGCATTGCAGGATAAGACGATATGCTCAAATCTTCCATCAACAGGAATGGCAGTTCTCACTTCAGGAGGAAATCTCCCACATCTGTGTTTACCAAGAAATTAGGAATTATATTACAATATATTATCAAATAAATGGTCAAATTCGTACCTAAAAGATCATTTGTTCTTCAAATTGGTCCCGTAAGAATTTTTTTAATCAAATTCATCCTTCAAAAATTTTAGACTAGTTTGGTAAAGTTTTTACTTTTTAAAAGTAGCTTATAAAAGCTAACTTTTAAAAGATGGCTTTTTAAAAGTTGTAGCATTTATGTTTGGTAAATCAAATTAAAAATTATTTTTAATAATCACAAGCAACAATAATTGCATTTGGTAAAATAGCTTTTAAAATTTAAAAATACTATAATAGACAAAAATGCAAGCATTAAATTTGAAAATTAATTAACATATGAGGTTATATTAGACTTTTAAATTTTGAAAAGCACAAGCCAACTTTGAAAAGCTCTATCTTAAGGTGCTTTCAAAAGTACTCCGATCTTTTAAAAGCTACAAGCACAAGCACATGATCTTTTTTATTTACCAAACACAAAATGAGGAGCTTGAGCTTTTAAAAAGCACAAGCACCTCTTCGAAAAGCTTTACCAAACTAAGCTTAAGTTAATCGCATTAGTCTTTCTGTCACTTTCTTTGTTGATGGTGTCAAAATTGCTAATGTAGCACGTTAAGTGACATTACAACACACCTAAGAGTCTTAATTGATTATTAACATAATAAGTTTATTTTTATTTTTTTGGTTACTAACATAATAAGTTTATGAAATTGATTAAATCAAAATCTAATTGTCTAATTGAGGAGAAAACTTGAGGCATTAGAATCTCTTAATTTAGGATTGATTTGATCTAATTTCATAAATTTACCATGTTAACCACCAATTAGGACTACTAGGTGTGTGTTGCAATGTCACATAACGTGCCACATCAGCAAATTCTAATGTGATTAGCAATAAAAGTGACAGAAGGACTAACATGAGTAATTTAAAATCTTTGAAGGGCGAAGTTGATTAAAAAAATCTTTTGAAAACTAATTTGGAGAATGAGTGATATTTCATACACTAATTTGATTATTTACTCATATATTATCTATAGCAACAATTCAGGATGATATTGAACACTCACTTTATGATCTATCGCAAATTGTCTACATTACTACAATTGGGTAAAGTAACACAAATTCTAAACAAACTCCTCAATCATAAACCAAGATTTTCTATAATTCTATTATTGTTTTTGAAGTATTTTTCTAGGTAGGTAGAACCCAAAAAATATTAACAAAAAACAAAATCACTCAATGTTGTGTTGTTACTATATCTGATTAACACTACATCCTTGCGGTATATATTCCTTACTACAATCAAAACGAGACTACTTTACCAAGGGAGAAGAAAGGGAAATTCCCACAATATTTAGGAATATTGGAAGTTTACTATAAACAAGAGTGTATGGAAGTGAATACCTGCAAAATTTTCTCTCAACAATATGGTACATTCGTCCAGGTGCATAAAGTCTCCTTGGATCTCTAAGCTTTCTATCGTCTGGTATGAAGGTGTCCCTCAAGCAAACCAAGAATAATAAGCAGGGCAAGCTGTTTAAATCATCAAGGCCTGGTGTAAGAGATCATTGTGATAATTTACTCCACTCAACAAAGATTAAAAATATGAATGGAGAACAAATCACATGCACTTGAAAGTTGAAAACAATAGTGCTCCCACATTGCCGTTATACGATGAAGGACATTACTAACCAGAATATGGATTTGAATATATCTTCCAATGGAGTGGCCGTTCTTGGCAAGAAATCGTCCTGAAGAAGAATAAAAGCAACTATAATTAGAATCAACATTGTCAATGATCAGAAAGTTGAATAAGCAATTAAATGAGCATCTTTTCAATTCCATTGAGATTAGTAACAAAAAGCTTGTTGATATAGAATATCTTCCTCGCCAGATTAACATACAAACACAAATTCTAGCTTTAGAATAAACAAAGTAATGCCATATAATAATTTGTCTTCAAGAATTGTCATGATTGTGACACACTAGCACTATATTAGCAGGAACACAAGCAGGAGTATCGAATAGAATTTGATTTGTTACCTGCAGCACAACAGAGTGTATGACATTGGCATACTTGACAGCCAAATTGAGTGACATACACCTTGCAGGAGCAATGGCATAGCACCGAATCTTCTCCTTTGGTATCCCTCCCAACCTCTCCCTATGATTCACCACCAGTATAGTCAGCAACGACACAACCCCGGAACCAAGGGAGTGCCCCACGAATACCATATCATAGCTGCAACCATTATCCACCCACAACTTCTTGAGGGTCTCTGATTCCTGGTTCAGCAACCAAACCGCCGACTTCAGCAAACCATGGTGAACATACCCGCCATCAAACATCTGTAACATATTTGGTAAGTGGTAAACACTATCAAGGTTTTATACAATAGCTACATTCATCCTGAATAAAAAAGGGTCCAAGTTTCCAACAATTAAGGCCAAGGCATATAAAAATATTCATCATAGTTATAATAATTCAGCATGTCCTTTAATAGATTATGAGTCCTTATAGGCAGATTCAAATAAAACAATTTTTCTTTGTTTTAATCAAAACCAAACATAGGCAATTCAAACCTCTCGTACCTAGCTCAGCCCCCAGCCAGCTGATTTACGCGCTCGTTAGTAATCTATACCTAATATGAACAGTTTTTCTTCTTATTATTAGAAGGGACGTTGATTAATTAATTCATAACAAAGTTTGAGCATTAGTTTTCTTATAGTTGCAAGCAATATTAGTATATTACTATGTTGAATAAATAAATGTTATTCCAAAATCCAAATACAAACCTGCTTCCCAAGGCGGTTATCCAAAAGGAGCTTGTAGTCGCTCTCTTTGGCGAGGTTGAGGCCGCGGACGGCGAGCACGATCTGGCGGTGCTGGTGGTCGGCGTATATGAGATACGGCGGCACGCGGCCTTGGGTTTCAGAGTGGCCGACACGCTTGACGACGCAATCGGGGTC
>NC_029787.2:122773804-122780266 GCF_000816755.2 Arachis ipaensis
TCGAACTCGTCGAACTCGTCGGGAGTGGCGGCGGTCCACGTGGCGCTGTCGTAGGAGCCGATGTATGTGCAGCGCTTCCACAGCCAGCGTGCGCAGCCGAGCACGAAGACGCACTCCACCCCACATGACAATGACATTGGTTTCGGATGTTTTGGTCAAATGGGTCTCCGAATATGGTCGCAAGTTTGGAGTTTGCGGATGGTTGAAGAAAGGAAGATGTTTTAACTTGGTAGTGTGTGTTTTCTTCTTCTTCTTCTTATGTGCTTTTGTGTGCTGAGTTGTGACTTGTATTGTCTAGTGTTTTGGAATCTTAAATCCTTAATTGGGGGGTTAAGGGGGTGGCGGTTATTGTGCACATCAGCACATGGAATGGAAGATTCGAGTGTGAGAGGGTTTGTTTATAGGAGCTGGATGAGAGAGAAAGAGTGAGATTATGACAGATTGAATTGGCATAGCAGCTTCTGATCTTTGGCCCCTCATTCTTCTTTAAATACTCCGAAAATGTGTTTACTGTTCTGATACTTGTCTTCAACTACAGCATTAAGTGGTAACTTTTGTCTAACACCAAAGAGGCAAAGAGCATTGGACATTGGCTGCTACTTTTATGCTAATTCTATTATTTTTCTATATGTATGATCGTAAATTTAATGACAACATAATAGGGTAAATGTAGCGCAAAATATCCAATACTATATGTATTTAGTTTAATTTAATATTACATTCGAATTCATGACTTTAAAGGTTACACAAATATAATATAAGAATGTAACTATTTTTCTAATGTAATTAAATAAAGAATTTAATTTTCATATAATATTAAAATAAAAAATTTATACAAATAATTAATATTATTATATTAGTAAAAATAATTAATTTTTAAACTTAATATTTAAAATATTATTTAAATACATGAATATGAACTCTTAAAAAAATAAGTATTATATTAAGAAAATTTAAAGGTAAAAGGTTATCAATTTTAAGGAGAATTGTTAATTGTGGTTAATACAAATATCCTTCTTCAAACCAAAGAATCAAAGATGGCGATATAGTCATAAAAAGCATTTCTCATTGGCAGTATTGTTATTGTGTTTAGCAAAATCCGCCGTACCAACCATACATCGATGACAACCGGGTTTAGCTTTTTGACAACGAGTCATTAATAAGATACTAGCTTTCAGAATCTCTTTCTTTTATTTGATCAAAGTAAATAATATGAATATGAACATACAAAATCAACGCTCATTCTATATCCTTCTTTCAAATAAAAAGACTTTTCTATTTAATTATTTTCTGTATCACTTTGCTATATATCATGAACTCGTGCCTGGATTAGGCGGGTCAATAATAAAGAAATAAAATAAAAAAGCCATCAAGAAAAATGTTATTTATTTATTTAGTGTTTCCAATCTTCCTAGCTTTTTTTTTAAATAACTTTTTCCCCTTTCTTTTTTTCCATCTGGAAAATTCAATGAAGAATATTCTTTATACATGTTTTGAAGGTGAAGGAAACGCTTTGGCAGCCACCTAGTCCTTCCTTAAATCCTACTTAATTTACAGCCTGGAATATTGAATTGTATTATCCGATCACATCTTACATTGAAAAAAAGAAGAAAGGCTTCCACAAAAAAATTGGCCTAGTTAATGCCTTGTCAACTGTCAAACGATATTCTAGTACAAAGTTGAATGGACCAGACCACTTTGGACTTTGAAGTTTGAGATTGCAACATCATCATCATTTTTCACAGAATAATCTAATGAGGAGCATATGTTCCTTAAGGAATGTATCATAGCAAAACCACTCCCCATGTTACTACTCCTATCACCAATACAAGGTTTCTATGAACATTGTTAGCAGAAGAATCTAAACTTGTTGAGTTCATTGATGCTGCTGTCACATTACCAAAGGTTCCATTTTTGCCGAGACTGCACATAATCACATATTTACAAATAAAATCAACAAAGACACAAAAAAACATATTATTAATGAAATGAAGCATAAAAAGGCCAATATGTCTTACCTTCCCGGAAATACACAAGAACCGTGACCTGCATTCGTTAACAATGTCATTAGTTATGTATAATCTTAATTTTGAGAGAAACTATAAAGAAACAAAGTGGATTGATGTAATAAACAGTAACTTACTTGGATTGGAGGTAGAAATTGTGGCCATTTGATTGAAGTTACAGGCTTCAGAAGACCTTCCCATCAAATGGTAGTAAGTATCAAAAGCATAGTTAGCATGTGCAACCACATTGTCCGGTTCATAGCAGGGTTGGCCCTGAAGCAATGGAGAGCAATCCACCTTGCCAGGTCCACAAGCCCAATCTATTCCAGCCTGCAGCATCTTGGGATCAGCATCATCCTTGGCGACGCAGTAAGTTTGATTTGTAGTATCATTAGCCAAAACTGCTCCTGACCCTGTGAGATGCAATATGTAAATAGGTTTTCCATTTGCATCAAACAATCCCCAGTTCTTTTCAGACAATGGCCCTGCTTTTGTGTCCTCATTGTAGAGCTCATAGATGTAAGTACTAATGGCTATCCCCGGATGCTTGGGAGTTCCTGTCATGTTTAAAACATGTTTGATGAGATTGCTGTTATATCCATTTGCATTGTCTAATGTTGCGTCCGGCTCGTTCCGGTCGCCCTTGGAAGGCCATCCTGTCTCCGTCACCACCACCGGGATATTGGTGAAGTTTAGAAAGGACATGGCGAAATATGCTGCGTCCACCACAGCATCAAACACATTGGTGTAGTGTACAAGTGTGTTGGAATCTATGGCTTCTTTGTTGGGAGGCAGAGGCTTGAAAAGTGCATAGTCCAATGGAATCACCCCATTAGATTCCATGTAATCATAGTACGGGTAAATGTTGAGCATTAGATAGGAGCCTGTTGATTGCAAGAAATCAAGCATTGGAATCAAGATAGGATTCAGGGAGCGGTTAAAGAAGGCTTGGGAAGGAGGGAACGAATCCAGGATCATGGAAGACGAAAGGGGTGTGGAAACTTTGATCTGGCGATCCAGATTCGAAGCGACAAGAGCTGAATGAATGTACTTAAGGGCATTGACTAGGATTTTTGCAACGTTAGGAAGTGTGGTTAAAACCTCAGAACCAACACAAATGGATGTTATGTTAGTGGATGGATAATGTGCTACAACATTTCGGTAAACCCAATTGGCAGCTGTGGAATTTGATTGGGCAATTGCTAAGAGTTCTTCATTGGGGACAGAGACAGAAACTTCAATTCCTGTCTTTGCAAGTGCAATGAGCATGGCTTGGTCAGCATCATACAACCGAACATGGTGAATTTGCTGTGATTTAAGAAGTGCTACTACTTGTGTTGGATGAGGCATGTCTGAGAGAGATGTTCCAATGTTCACTCCAATGAATGCTTCAAAGGTGGTAAAAAACAAACCCAAATCAGCATCATGTTCCATTTAACATAAGGTGAAGACCATAAGTTATTGAATTGAAAGGAGAACAAAACCAACAAACTGAGGTGTCCTTCTTTATTTAATGTATCTGAATGATTAGAGGTGGACCACATAAATTGTCATTCAAGAAGAAGATCAAAGAACAAATGCCTATCTACCCTCTCATTATTTTCATTCTAAAAGAAAATATGCAACAAGTAAATAAAAAGGGTTGTGCTTGTGCACATGGGGGTATCTTTTTTATAACTTTGTTCTTTCATTCAAATGTGTAAATACATTAAAAACACCAACAACTCTTCCATTATTAATTCCATGACTAGTATTCTTAACACACTCCCTACCCTAAGATAAACACAAAGAGAAAAGCATTATTAAAAGTAGAATAATTAGTAGTTGCTTGGACCTAATACAGTGTTAAAGAGCAGGCAAGAGAAGAACTCATCCCAAAATCCACCTCTGGAGAATGAAGCAAAAGTAGTTTTCACTTTCAAAGCACACTTAACAATGAAGGCCAACTCATGAGAAATAATATATATGTTATTATTCCAAAGGGGAATGTTAATGCTATAATGAACAGTTCAAACATCAAGAAAATCTGAATGGGAAAAAAAATTAATGTTTATCCCTTGACAAAGAAAACACCCATGTTGAGAGAAAGCACAGCAGCAAAGAAGATAACATAGATATGTTTATAGTAAAGAAAGTAATAGAAGAGGGCACTACTCAGTACTCACCTTCATCAGCTGCAAGTAGAGAGATTTGAAGAAGAAGAAGAAGCAGAAGACAACAATGTAGAGCCATGTCCTCCGGGTTGAGAAACTCAACAATGGAAAGAGGAAGAAGGTGATATATGTGATAATGTGAATGAGAGAGAAACAAAACAAAAGAAGTGATGTTATGGAATTGAAGGAGCAATGCAAGTGGGGAAAAGAAAGGTGTCAGAAAAATGAAAATGGTTAAGGAATCCAAATGAATGCTGAAAAGAAGCAGAGTCAGCAGAAAACGAAACCAGATTGCAAGGACCAAGGAAAGGAGAGTGACTAATATTTTATGTTTGCACTTCTTTTTAAGTATTTGGATTCAAGATATGGTGAGTGGTGACTACAAATATGATAATTTGTTAAAGGTGTATGTGCATGTAAATTACAATTACTACATAAATTGGTATTATTTATGGTTAACTGTGTGGTAGCCGTTAAAGTAGGAGAGTTTAATTGGCTTTAGGATTTTGTCTTGTAACTTGTAACTGCAAAGCATATGATATGAGATGAGATGAAAAGAGACCAATGGATGTGGTGTGGGGCCAGCAAAAAGGGAAAAGGACCACTGCAACTTACAGACAGGTACTCTACATAGAATCAACAACGGTCAAATATTATATGGGATTTCCCACCCTTACCCCTTCTTTTCTTCTCTTCCTCATTCATTTTTAATACTTTTAGTTGGCTCAATGTGGAAAATCACACTTTATAACATCTATTAAAAAAATATTTACGCTTATTGTGTTAAAATTAAAAAAAATTATTCAATTTTATTAACTATTGGCGTATATGGTGATTAAATGTTGAGATAATAAGATATGTTAAAATAAAAATTTAGTTAAGTAAATATAATTTTATGTGAGGAATAATTTCTGACTTAATTTTATGGTACTTGTATGTTTGTCGTTGTTATGAATGAAATATAGTAACTTTTTTTAACGTCAAAATAACCTACAGTAACATTAGGGGAGAAAAATTTAGAATAAAATTGAGTATTTCCATATATGTATAACTTAAAATTAAACTTACATTTCTAATGTAGCTAAAAAAAATTTCCAAAACTTGTAATGACACATCTTCACATTACTGATGTTTTGTTTTAAAAAAAGAGGGGGAAAGAAAAACACAATAAATGACTCATGTTTTTTTGTTATTATTTGGGATGCTTGGTTTGGGAAGAATGGGCAGATCTTTAATAATAAGAGAGTCAGTGTAAAAGAAGTGTTTCACAAATTTTTGACTAGTTATAGAGAGTGGAATAGTGCAGATCCTTTTTGTTGTTGATGACAATGCAAAAAATAACACTAAAGATAGTGTTCAGCTTATATTTCCTTATATTTTGGTTCGAGTCCTTTGTTTCTGCCACTCCACTTTATTGTGTTGAGCTCATTTGTTTAAAAAAAAAATAAGAGGAAGATAAAATTAGTAGTTATCATCTTCTATTTTTTTTTTTTTTCAAAAGGATTAGATAACTTTTAATTTTAAACATTACAAACTCAGATACACTACTCATTCACACACATATTTAAGGATTCTATTCATACTTGGCCATTGTCACAGTTTGAACCTGAATACAGATTAAAGCATCGTATATTACCACTCTACCAAAGTCCTAACTTCTTTTCTTCGACCTAATGAATTTCTTGGTTTTTTGGACTTGAATGAGATCTTTTTATCACTTCTCATTAACTCTCCACTTCTTTTCTAACCCAGGAAACAAACAACATATGGCCTTAGAGAGAATAACACATCACTACAAAAATATGGGCGGGCTTAACAAAAAATATTGAGCCTTTTACCAAAAACAAATATCGAGCCTTTCCTATACTATACACGGGACCTTTATTTGGCCCAGATTATTTATATGACTCATTTGTTTGCTCTAGTAACAAGGCAAATAGCTTATATGCTATCATTGCTATGTGAACTTGTCATCAACATTTATCTGAAATCAAGTTGATTTTGTAAATTAGACAATAATTTTAACATTATTGTTTCCAACCCATTAATTATTTTTAATTCAAATCACAGCTTTATCAAAATTTCCCCCTATTAGAAATTCTTTTATCGCTGTCTAAGATAAAAAGAATGAAATGAAATAAATTAAAGTGTCTACTCTTATACAAAATAAAATTGTATAGAGAATACAAAAAAATAAAAATAAATAGTAAATCAAATGAATTTTATTTTCTTTTAAAATAAAATTTAATTTTATTATCAAATATATTCGTATTTTATATTTTATGTATATATTTATTCTGTAC
>NC_029787.2:122780314-122784854 GCF_000816755.2 Arachis ipaensis
TATGGTGGATAAGACAAAAATTCTATACACAGTCATAAAAAATGTTGCAGTTTTGATTCCAATTCTTAATAAGAGCAAACCCAAATGTTAATGTGAACCTTAGATATCTCCTACCTTTAGTGATGAACATGAAAAAGCATTCATCAAGTTTAATCCGTCGTTCATGGAAAGAGAAGTTGCTCGGCTCTTCAAGCAACAATGCTGGCAATGTTGGCATGACGAAGAAGAAGTTCACACATCCAACCTGCAATTGTGGAGCTTATGCTATTTTTTTTTGAATCCACCACATCAAATAACTCAAATAGGTTGTTCTTTGGTTGCAGTTATTTCAAAGTATATTAATATTCACTCCATCTTACAATCTTCTGTGTAATTAGGTTGATTAAAAAATAATTGTTCATAATTATAGACTCCTTCAACACATTGCAAATATTTTAAGTGGCTGGATGAGCTCATAACTGAGTTTGACTATACGGTGGTGAACGTGTAGAAGATGGAAGTTCATGGTAGATTAAAGGAGTTGGGGGACAAAATTAAAGAAATGGAGATTAAGCTATATAATGGAGTTCAATAAAAAAGTTACGCAAGACAAAATAGATGTATCATCATAGTATTTTTTATTGCCGTTGCTCTTGGATTCTTTTTTACTGCACTTCAACCTAATAGGATGTAACAAATTGTAACTTATTTTGGATATTAATGATATAAACTAGATGCATATTAAGAATGGTGACTGAGATGTAAAAATGGTTGGATTTTAATGATGGAAAGATTATTGTGAGTTACATTGCAAGTAAGAATGTGATTTATAGTCTTCTAGTATTTTTCACTGTTTTGAGTTAAAGTGACAATTTTTTGTATTTTATTATTTGAAATATGTTTTCATACAATTTCATTGAGTTAAGAATAAACCAAATTCAATAAGCAACGAAAATCTTTAGCCTGAAACATAAATATTATAATATATAGAAAGTTGCAAACTATTTACAGCATGTAATAATATCTCACAAAGACAACACTTACATGCCATTACATACTATCCCCTGGTAACTAAACAAAACAGATAATCTAAAGTATTCAAGTACTAAAAGTTCCAAAATACTTAATTAATACTATCCAAAATACTTAACTAATACTATGCACAGTTTGCATTTAGATATGAGCTACAAAATACTATCCAAAATACTAGCTATAACTATCTAGTCCTCATTTTTTTGTGAAACTTTGAAAGGTGGTGCATTGGTTCCACATTCCTTAAAGTTTGGTGGTGCTCCGAAGCTTGGTCCCTTGATTTTTTGTTTGAGTCCTGATGTTGGGGTGAATTAGAACATCCTAGCTGTTGTGCCAGTACTAGTTGCCACTTGTGTCTCGAGAGAAATTCCAATTAAGTTAGTTGATCTTGTAGCCATCCTTAGTTGGGTTAATTCTTCCTGAATGGAGCAGAAATTTGTGGACCGTTGATCATATTTTGCAAGACATGGTTGCTTGTAGTTGTGGTTAGGCCTGGGGCAGTTGGATTAGGTATGGTTGTTTTTTGTGCCTGTGATCCATTGTCATTTTCACTACTTTGTCCATTGATGTTTTGAACCTTTTTTTTACGAAACATAATGTGAATTAGAATATGAACATGACACTAAAAATTCAGTCACAATGTTATATTCTTTATTACTATTACTTCATTCGTAGGAGCAGACTAGAACATTGAAATTTCTTCTCTTGTTTGTTTAAGTGTCATTGGAGTAAAATTTCTTGATAACTTCTTTGTATACTTCCTTGCTTTGGCCTATAAATTTTGCATAATGTTAGATATCCTATTTTAAGTCACACCATAATTTAATACCATAAATTAGTCATGAACTAATCACAGGATCTAAAACTGCAGACGGAACAGTACCAAATTTAGGTGCAACATTAGCTGGGTTATCACCCTGTAAACAATAATAAGACATTTAGAAAACATATAAACCCCTCATTAAATCATATCTAAGACACATAAATTTCTCATTAAACCATTTGCAAGACACATAAACTCCTTCGATATTCACATTATAAGACATTTAAATATTTGTAAATCCTAATACTAGCCTAATTATTGTACCTTTGATTGTCTTGCCTTCTTCTTCTTTGGTTGCCAATTGGGATCCCTTGAAACTCCTTTACATGTATTATAATAGTGACTCCTTTTTTTTGCACTTGCTACATGTCACTTCGAAGGTCTTCTTCACTTTATTTTCTGTTAGTTGGCTCTCAGACACAGGATCAACAGTTCTTCTCTTTCTAGGACAACCAGTGGTCTCTTAATGGCAGGTGCCACTGGCCTAAGAGCATCTGATGTCTCCCAAAATTTCTCACTATTTACAGGTTGAATTGTTATACCATAAGTGGCATGCATGACATCCATAATAAGCCACTCATGCGCAAAATTTTCAGGCTTCAAGTTAAACTTCTGCAACCTTGAGATTGTAGCAACTGCATATTTACATGGCATGTCTGCAACAAATTACCTTATTACATGTGTACATAATAGAAACTACAAATTACTATTATTAGAGAATTACCAGTAAGCTGCCATAAATTACAAGTGCAGATCTTTTTCTTTATATTCACTCCAAGCTTGCTTTGGCGTCTTTGAACCTCAAAGACAACTCTTTCGTCGTCTCCAGCCCACTCAATTGTCCACTTATTGCTTTCAGACTTAAAGAATTCATCTCCAATCTTTGCTGTTGCACGAGTCAATTTTTTATGATAATTACTTAACCTCTTTTTATGTCCAGCCATTTTTTTCATTATATACCACCTCAAATCCGCACACTTTGCTCTCATTTTATGCTTTTCATTTTTTATATACTCTAACTCTTTCTCTTCAAAAAACAAACATGTCCTTCAATGCTTGCTTGAATTGTGCTAGAGTGTCAAACATTTCTCCAACTTTAAAATCCACTTCACCATAACTAGTGTCATTATCAAATTCATGAAATTTAGGCTTTCTGCCCTCATCATTAGAAAAAATTGGAGATGCTTCAGACTCATACTAATATGACTTGTCAATATCAGAATCTACCTCCTCCACAATGAGCTCATCATTGGCCTCTGCTTTAGGCACTTCATTTGAGCTTTCATCCTCACCCATAGAGTCATTACAATTTGGACCATTGTCTCCATCATGTTGCCCTTGCCTTGACCCATTCATAGACTCATCCTTATCCAAAATATACCTTCTTATCCTCCTCACATATCTCTTATTTTTCTTCTTCTTGGTTTTAGGAGATAGGCCATGATCATCATTAACTTTTTTCTTCATAGGTGCCACAGTCTTCTTCTTAGGTGCTGCTCTCTTCTTTTTAGGTGTCATTGTCTTCTTTTCGGGTGTGTTCTTCTTACTCTTATTCCTAGGTCAAATCTTTGACTTTAACTCCTCACTACTACTGCTGCTTAGTGTCTCATAACCAGGTGGGGGAGGCTTATAAGCCTCATCTTTAGCGCTCTCATAGCCGTCATCAGTGGAGGAATCACTCAATTCTACAGAAATATCTTCTGCTTCATTCACAACTGGATGGCTCACAGGATGATCAAAATACACATGCAACTCAGCAATTTTCAAATTTGCCATCTTGTTATTACACATTTGGTTAATTTCTTTGTCACCTTTCAAAATATGGAGGCCAGACTCTAGGTAAGGGGCAGTGGGATCTTGCCAATATATAATCTTGTACTCTGTATATACCTTAAACCTTTGAACATCTCTTCAAAATCCTTAAAATTAACAAAGTTAATGTCCAACTTGGAGAATCTCTCTACCTTACTATCAAGGTAGCAGAGTATTCCATTTTCGTCTCTTTCAAACCACCCCATGGTGAAATACTAGTATAATCTCAACAGACATCTACAATATATAAACTTTACTCAATAAGTCACAAATAAATTATAATTAATAGACATTGATATGCCCAAAACAGACAAAAAAGCTTTATTTAAAGTAATAATCCAATCCCAATGAAAGTGATTGTTCTTCACAAATGTAAAACAATACACATATCATACTTTATGGTAGTCCATGGGAAGAATACTTGCTTCAAATAAACAAATGAAGGACCACAATGATGTGGTTTACAAACGGTTGAAGAAACTAACTTCCAAAACCGAAGTGCGGCTCTGTCAACAACACGTCACCACCTCCGTCAGCAAACGCCACGTTACTGCGCAGTTACTTTGCCCTCGCCGGCTCTTCTTCATCATCGTTTCTGACAGGAAGTCTGACCATCTCTAGGGTTTACGGTAATTCTATGTGTACGATGAGGACAAAGAGTGAGAGTGTGTGATATGTCAGAGAGAGAATGAAAAATGTATTTTAAAATCTGATTTCATCGTACATCAAAATAGCAACATTTTTAATTATTGTACATGAACCTAATTGTTTTAACAAATTGTTTGAATTCACGTCACAGAATTATCGTTATATGTAGGATTTTTCAATTACATTTTACAGAAAAATTATTATAAAGTCCTTTCGATCACACAGAAATAATGAATAACGATCGCG
>NC_029787.2:122784954-122785392 GCF_000816755.2 Arachis ipaensis
AATTAGGGACCAAGAGAGATAAGATTTTACTCTAAATTAAACCTTTATAGATAAACATTCATTTGCCAATGTGTGTGATTATTGAGTTAGCATGATGTTTCGACCCACCCCTTGGCTTCCACTCATTACATTCTATAGTTTTCAAAGTTGAGGCAACAATTATTACCATCTTTGCTGATTCATCTAAAACGTGGAAGTTTCTCGAATTTAATGTTTACTTCTTGTGTCCACACAAGCACTTTCTCTTGATATCTAATCTTAATAAATAGAAAACAATTTAGTTGAGTGAGGACGTTATACGTGACATTGTCCAATGTAATATTGATCATAAATTTTCAAACATTATTTGAACGTCTAACAAAGTGTGTTGGCGTAGTGGTATAAATACGTCAAGTGCTTGTTTAGGTGTCAGTTATTAAAAAAATATTTTTTAATAAA
>NC_029787.2:122785478-122787059 GCF_000816755.2 Arachis ipaensis
GTAATAAATAAATAAATAATATTTTTATATAAAATATTTAAATATAAAATTATTTTTATTTTTTTTAAATCACTTCTCGAAACTAAGAAGATTAATTTGTAGAAAGCATGAATTAAGTGATTTGTTAATTCTAATTGCTTTTAATTTGTTGCATGCAACATACATATAAAGTATTTGCTACTATGACATTGGAAGAATACGTACGAGTAGGGGTGTACAGACTCGGTCCGGTCTGAAGGTCCGGCCCGGTTCCGAACATTTTTGGGACTAATTTGGTGTGATTTCATCGGGTTTAGGGCCGGGTAAGGGTCTAAAAAATAGACCCGGTCATTATTTCGGGTCGGGTCCGGGCCATAGCTCGGGTCACCCGAAGTCGGCCCGGTGGCCCGGTCATCATACATAATTAATATTTTGTGTTATTAGTGATGGATCATGACTATTCTTATGTGGAATTTAAGTATTGTAAATCTTAATATTTTGTGTTATTAGTCATTATAAGACTATAAGTTAATGTTTTATGTTTAGAATGTATAAGACTTTAGACTAATGCATAATATTGTGTTATTTGTATTGATTTAAATATTTGGTATTATTAGACAATATTAGTATTGATTGTGGTTATACTTTAGTATTGATTGTGGTTATGCTTTAATTTTAAAGAAGGGTTGGTTCTTGTTATATTTTTCTAAGTAAATTTTACCATGTTAAATAATGGTTGGAGTCTTGAAAATTTGGATGTTTTTACATGCTAGCTTACAAGAAGGTATCAACGTAATGTAATGTTAACGGCCCGGTTTTCACCCGGTATAATTGTGGCCCGAAAGTGTATTGGTTTCATCGGGTCTAGGGTCGGGTTCGGGTCTAATAAATAGACCCGGTGTATATTTCGGACCGGGTCTGGGTCACATCAAACCCGGCTTCACCCGGCCCATGTGCACCCCTACGTACGAGCATAAAGCAATTTGAACCCGCACTAATAAGTATAAGGTGTTTGATATGGTACCTAAAAAGTATTGTCTAATTACTAACATAGGTAAAATAATTAATTCTAAATTTAAAAGTATAAAAATTAAAAAAATTTAAATATTTTAAAGTTACTATAAAAAGTAATTTAAATAAAAGTTAAATACCAAACAAAAGACATCATAGAATTGGCCTAAGTATAAATACCAAAAATAAAAGGTAGTTTTGAAACATGTTATACCAGGGACACGAAGTCTGTTACATGTATATTGAAAATTTATTACTAACTAGTCACGTGCAGTTATAATATATATATATACGAAATATGCATTAAAAATGTTTGAAATAAAATATATAAATATATATCATATATCATAATTAATTTTTTGTGTATATAAAATATTTTTACTTTTGATATCTATTTTCCAATAATAACAAATGTGCACACGTGTTGGAAAGTAATTGAAGAATGAACTTAATAAGATAGTTGAATACATAAAGTTACATTAGTTTCAAAAATAAGATAAGACAATATGCTAAAAATATGATAAAAAAAATTAGTATTTTTATATTTTGTTTGGTGATAAATTAAATACAATAAAAAAGTATAATCTATCT
>NC_029787.2:122787530-122791060 GCF_000816755.2 Arachis ipaensis
CACAATAATATTTATATTCATATTTTACTTGTTAAATATAATTTTATATTTCAATATATAACTATGATTTAGTGTCTTATTCTTATAAACAAAGGCAACCTAATTGATAATGATAAAGACCAATAAAATGCAAAGTCCAAATAAAAATGTCTGGGGCTTAGTATAGTGGTTAACAAATATTTGGTGCAACTACACCTGTATTTGATAAATTGGAGCAGCTCATATAAGATGGTACCCTCCAAAACATAATGTCTGGCTTCCATATATATTCTAATAATGACACACCTTGCATCAGAAGAATGTAGAACCCATAATGTGGCTTCATAAGATAAGGTTTCTACAAAAATGAATGGATATGTAGCAATTAGCATTCCCATATCGAAGAATAATCAAATATGGAAAAGGCCTTTTCAGTATCCATAATCATATAAAGTGATTGCTATTAGATAATATTTTACATAATATTATTAAATTTTTGAAAAAGTCGCTGAAAATATTAATGATATTCCCTCTCTTTTTTTTTTCCTAATCATTTATCTTTTTTTGTGGATTTATAAAAAGATGTTGCCGTCTAAAATGTTGACCTCTTATTTTTTATTTTTTCCCCATTTCAATATAAAACAGAACCAGTCATAGCTCCACCTTTTGGACCCATTATCAAGCTCCAATTTTTAGCTTCAAGTATATACTAGACAACATAAATGCATAATATTTAAATCACATTTACATGTAGTGGTGGGTGGGGACCAAAGATTTGTTGGGATTATTAGTTCCAAATCAAAATGTGAAAAGAAAAGTATAAGTAGCCAATGAAAATATTAAACAATGTGAATAATTTATATATTGAATGCTCATTTTATTAGGTGTGCGAATGATTATTCTAATATTAATTTAGGTGAATAATTTAAAAATGTAGTATATTTTAATTTAATTGGTGATTGTTCATGTTGTTCAAGATTTAAAGTATTGCATGCCTTATTTAGGAGCCTAACACCTCATCTCATTAGACCAATCGAATGTTGGTATTCATGAATTATTATTTGATCGTTTATTTTTTATATTTTGTATACATGGTTTGAGTTTATAGGAAATAAATAATAATTTATTTTTTTTGTAGTAAAAATAATAATATTAATTTAGACGAGTTCAAGATTTGATTTACTATTTTTTCGATTAAATTAATTTGTCTAGCCTAATTTTGACAAAAGTAACATGATTTAATCGATTATATATGTTAAATTTTAATTACTGAACAACATCTATAAAAAAACGTTTTAGACTCCTATAAAAGTTTTAGCTCGAAAATGTCCTTCCAACCAAGCTAATGGGACAAGCATTATTGCGTCAAGCTTGTATGTTGCTTAAGTCATTCAAGGGTGGAGAAAATTTTAAGTGGGCATAGTAGTGATAGTACACCAAGTTTAAATTTTCTGGCTTTGCCATTCAATTGTATATAATTAAGAAAAAATGTAGGTGTGATGTGTGACATTGTGAGTGACCAAAGCATTACGAGTTGGCTTGTGTCATACTGTCGTGTATCGAATTAACAATGGACACATGCAATTATGGGAAGAAGAACGCATGGTATTGCAAGAAAGTGAAAAAACAAAGAATTGTACTATAAAAACTAGTAGGTAGTCTATTTTAATGTAAAGGTTGAGGACATAACAACGTCAAAGGTGACTTGTGAAAATAATGCACTAATTGGAGCATTGATTAATTATTGTAATAATAATAATTGATGAAATGGATGCCAGAAAACACTATGCTTCATGAGGGAATTGTACCTCATATCCAATGAAATGCTTTGCTTAATTTAATTTGTAAAGCTTTTTGCTTAAATTGCAAATGTACCCCAGGGCCGGTAACTTTTATAAATATTGAATAGTATGTTGCTTACCATGCGAATATAAGAGAGTGGCATTCTCCAATCCAATGAAATCACAGAACCAGAGACGAACCTGCTCATGTAGTAATGTATTTGTTCTCAGTAAAAAAAAAAAATACAGAACTACTTGAGAGGATGAGAGCTTATTTTACGAAAGAAAAAAAAATGTGGATTCAAAGCTAATTCCAAATGTTTATTTATTGGGTTGTGTTTTGGTTATCTTGTAATTTATAGGTGCCATTAAATTATTTCTCATAAATATTTAAATTGATTGGAGGAGGTGTACAAATGATTATATATATTTTTAATTTTTTTTGAAGTAATAATTTTTTTTGAATTTGTTTAAATTTTTGTAGACTTTTTTTTTGGTCATATGTTATTTTTTTATTTTTCTTATACAAAAAGTTTGAAAAAAATATAATAATAGAAAATATAATTATAAAAAAATGATAAAAATAAGAGAAAATGACAAATCGATTTTTGATTTTTTTGTTCACGGACATTTAAGTCTTTGAGAATTTAAAAATACATTTAAGTTTCGAATCTTTTAATTTGTCATATTTTAAAAATTCTTTCACATGTGCGTTCGTATCAATCAGGTCAGTACAATAGAAGTCACGTTTGATTTTTTTGTTGGGTCCGATAGACCCAAGTGAACATAAGAGATCGATATGTCCAAGTTTTGAAAATGATTGAGACTTAAATAAATTTTCGAATCCTTGAAGATTTAAATATCCGTAGATCAAAAGGTTAAGGACCTATTTTATCATTTTTTCTAAAAATAATAATAAAAAAATAAGTCATGTTTTTAATTCAGTATTTCTATCCATATCTTTTGTTCACATTATAAAAATCCAAAAAATTTAAACCGATAAAAAAAGACAAAAATTATTATATCTCTAATTTTAATTACCTTAAGATTCATATCCCATTTACTAACTAATAACTGTGCACTTGTTACTTGTTGACATTTTTATTTTTTTTGTTTGCACCGACTCTTGATTATTTTCAGCAATGAAAAACCAAGAAAAAAAAAAGAAAAAAACAAAAGTATCATTTAATTTTTGATTATGTTATGTAAATAATAATTTTTATAAATAATATAAATAATGAATTTTAAAATTAGTTCAATAAGATAAAAATATATTACATCTTTATGAAAATTACAAATATATTTAATGAAAAAATTGAATAAAATAAAAATCATCCAATTAAAAATAATTAACATAATCATTTATATATCTATTAAATTGAATATTCGATATATTCATTATTTAAATATAATGGTATTCATATTAACATTTTATCAATCTACAAGAAAATCCAAGCAGATTTATGTTTGTCGGGAGTTGAGTTACTGTTTAGTACCTCATCTTGCAAATGCTATTTCCCTCTCGTTTTTCTCGACTACCTAGCTAGCTATAGCCTGTGTTTTAATTCATGATCGATATTATTGTTGATTAATGAAATCTTTTTAGAAAAATTGTTAGGAGATAATATTTTTAATGAAAAATAAAAAGTTAATTTATGCTAGTTTAAGGATAAAATATTTATTTAGTTCTTAATATTTGAATTAAGTCCTATAACTAGTTTTATTTCTTATATTTGAAATGTTCTCTTTTTATCTCAAATATTTTATTTC
>NC_029787.2:122791219-122791459 GCF_000816755.2 Arachis ipaensis
ACTTCATCCTTAATTTAAATATAAAGTGTTATATATATAATATAAGAAGATTTATATGTATGAGCAGGCGAAGTCAACATTTGTACTCATGGGTATTGATTATGCGTTGATACATGTTTGTGACTTTTTGAGTTTAAGATAATCCAATAATTGTCCTCATAAAACAGGTCAGGTACACAAATATAGGTCTTAGCCAAAAAAATATGACAATCGGGGAGTTCTCGACAATATGCTTGAATG
>NC_029787.2:122791513-122792847 GCF_000816755.2 Arachis ipaensis
TTCTCGATATTCTCGATAATTTGGGAGATTTTAGAGAGAAATTAAGTGAGAGAATATAAGATAAGATGATACCACATTCAACTCAAAACTTTAAAGTGTTAAGTTAATGGGTCTTTTATCTTATAAACTCTTTACTCTTTTTTATTTTTTTTAATGTAGGACTAATTTTATACACTCTTCAAGTTTACAACATTAACAATATATACACCGTCATCGTTTAATATTCTTATATTTCATATGATTTGTAAAATAGTTGTAAAAAGTCAAACAATCAATTTTAAAAAATATATATACGATGGTATATACATACTTGAAAAACATGATTTTCTTTTACTAAAAGCTAGTATATTCTTTAACAAAGGCATAAGCATAATAGCTTGTCATGAAATTATTTAATTAAAAAAAATAAAATTAATAAAAAATATATATAAATATTATAACATATAACTTAACAAATTTTATTTATTTAAAATAATTTAATATTTATACTAATTAAATAAATAAATAATAACAAACAATACTAAAAATTACTAATTCCACACGTTTCTCCTCCTTAAAGGTCTATGACATTAGGGATTCACCGCCAATTATAGCGACTTGTGGGAAGCATTCTAAGCTGTAATAATTATGGTTGTATAATAAGGAATTTCTTTTGGTGAAAAGTAATATTGGATGAAAAACAAAGTTTTTGCTAAATTATGAAAATCATGCATATCTTATATAATAATTTTTTTTGGATTTTTTATTAAAAAATTAAATTTTACTCTTCGCTAAACTATTTTTTTATCACAGTATTATCTGTATAAGTATACGTATAATTATAAGCAGTAGTATATTATAACTACTAGTAAGTCATTTGAATGAAGTTAATGACACATCATGAGTGATGATCCATGAATTGACCTTCTAACGACTGCTTTAATTTGGAAGTGATTTGACCCACTAATTAAGTATACCAAATCAACCAATCACATGCCTTCAATTATGTTTCATGGGATAAAATTCATCATCATATGGCAAGAAATTAAATAAGAACCACTAAGAATCTTGCTTTCCCATTGACAAAAGCTGTTCAACACTAATACTAATTCACAATAAAATGGAAAAAGAATTAATATTTAATCCATCATGTTAATTTTTACTTTCTAGTTTCTACTACCAAGGTGGGTTTGATTTAATAATATCCAATTGGTCCATTTTCAAATATCTGTATTTTCAATAGTAATTAATGACTTATAATAATCATAGAATATTTACTTTTAGGCTATTCTATAATTTATTCTGCATCAAAGGCAATATTTCAAAAACATTGTGTTTTTAGTAAAAATAGTTTG
>NC_029787.2:122792911-122795986 GCF_000816755.2 Arachis ipaensis
AAATTTTAAAGATCTAATTAAAATTTTAATAAAATTACAAGAACCAATAAAATAGTTAAATATTTTTTAAAACATATTTTCTTTTAAAATTAGGTGAAAATATATTTTTTAATGTTTAACTTTTTAATACTCATACAAGTATGAAATTATTTTAAAAGTTTGATTTTAAAAAAATTGAATAATTCTAAAATAATTAAATTTGCATTAATTCTTATGTCGTTACCTAGATTATTTTTTTATCAGTAGTAGATGTAGGCTTATTTGTTATAATCTTTTTTTAGTGGGAATACATAAGAAGTACATAGTATATAAAGTGTAATAATTCAACAAATATTTTTAAAGAGATTTTTCATTCTCTTCAACAATAAAAATAACTTATTTTTCTCTTTCAAAATAATAATAATAATAATCCAGGTAACATATGTTATGAAATATTTTGTTATTTTAATGATTAATTTTTAAAAAAATATAAAATAATATATATAATTATACATAAATAAATGATAACTGAATTTTTATGTTGGTAAATTATTTTTTTATTTTAATATTTAGTCATCACCCTCGTAGAGAAACACAATTATTCAGCTAGCAATGATTTTCCTCAAATAAAAATGGACACAATTGGCCTATGAGAGACACAGCCACGTATAAGATGTTCATTAGTACGTGAACATATGCCTCCAAAATTCTAATAAAAAATTATGTAACTAAATCTTTTAATATTATATGTATGTGCAATATGGAACTTGCAATTTGGGGCACAAAATATTTGGTTTCCACTTGTCTGTATATGAGCTTCAATTCAGCTTTTGATGGTAGAATCCGTAGGTGATATGGATTGAGAATGATGCGCATAGTAATGGGGTACCATCTATATATGATTCACTGTCACATCTTGTAGGGTATCATGTCCATTTTTTGTTATAGTGGATAAATGATTATACTTCTTCCAAGCATAGCCCTTATAGGTGAATTAGAACGTCAATCCGCCAAGAAATGATGCCCAATCCCACAACTTTATTAATTAGTTCTTAATTGTTACAATAATAATTCAGTGGAATATAATATACGTAAGAAATATTTATATTGTTATTTATCATCAAATGGTTAAATTTTCATATTCAAATAATTAACCGGTCTAAAACAAATTAAAGGGCAAAAAAACTGACGGTTTGTATCTTTTTAAGCAAGGCGAAATGATTTTAGATTTTACCGAAAGACTGAATCAAAGTTTGCATGATAACATTGTTTGAAATTTGAATCATAGTTTTGGTCTTCGCAGACAAGATTCTAAGGAAGAATCGCTGAACTCCATTCCTATGGAACAAGTTGACAAATGTAAACAGAAAAGAGTGATAGAAGAATTATGGACATAACGCGGAACGCGGCATTATAAATCATTTGATATGAAGAAATGAAATGAAACTTCACTTGTGTCGTTCTGAGAAGACAAGTATGCCAAAAAGAGTGTGTGAATACCATAACTTTGAAAGATTTTTGTGTAATTAATTTATTGAACTCCACTATGTAAATAAAGGTCATTTTCTTTGTGTAACGAGCTAGCCACAATTATCTCTTAACATTATATTGCCTAACACAAAAAACAAAACCAATTCATACGCGTTTTGAAGCTCCTTTGCGGATTAATTGAAGTGCTTGCATGCTATATATCTAGCTGTGATGATGAAACTTATTGCTAGAAATGAAGAATGAAGCGGCTTCAATCGATGGAGCAAAAACTTATATTTTGTTGATTAATAAATAATCCACTCAGATCATCAATACACACCTGCCGCCAATTCAATTGCTAATAAAGGGATCAAATCCACACAACATTCGTAGCCTTCGCTTTTCCATAAAGACTTTTAAATCTTTAATTTATTACTGTTATTTTGTACTACATATTGATATTTAACTTTTTCAACATCTATTAATTAAATTAACAAGATAAGAACAAGAATATTACTTTTCAATTTCAGAACAATGGGATCGATGCTGTAATAATTAATATTATTTAAGAATTTAACTTGTATTTGATGTTATTTGAAATAAAATATTTTATTATACTATACAAATATCTAATCTTATTATTATATTTTTATGTCATTAAAAACAGTTTATTATTTAATTGAAAACTCATATATATCTAAAGAAGACATACAAAACACAAATATATTTGATTAGCAAGTCATATAGTTTTCATTTTTTATTTATAGCGTGGAAGTTAAATAATAGTAATAGTTTTGTGTAGGTTTATTTTCATTAGATAATTAATCAAATATTAATTTGTCTAAGTCTCAAAAACGTGGAGATGAAAGGGAAAAGGTTTGACTAATTTAAGAGCGATGTACATACATTGACTTGGTGTATGTACGGACAATGCCCTCATAATGTATGTGCATACATGGAATCTTTCTCTCCCACTTAGATCTTATGATCCCTTTCATATTGTTTTGTCCTTCATTGTTTTCAGCAGAGCCTTAATCATCTCAAGTAGTTAAGTTCATATCTGCTTCCTCAAGTCAAATGTACAGGTTACATTTATTTTATTTGGTTAGGTTGTTTCTTGATTATCACATTTTTCAATCCAACTTATTCACAATCCAATTTTTCATGCCGAATCTTGCAAATTAAAAGTTTACTAAAAAATAGAGGTCCAAATAAAATATCCTTATTTCAGAATTTGGAGACAACTTTTGGCTTAATATCTATTTATTTTTCTTCAAATTAAAGACACTTATCTTAAATAATAAAATCTCTCAAAACATTTATCATTCATAATCTACTGTGCTGTTATTATTGTATTTAGTAAAATATTTAAGTATCATATATAAAAATTAAAATTAAAATAATAAATTTTGTTCATCATCTAATATTGTTCTAAAAAAATAACTTTGGCTTGCAGCACAAGTATATGCTTGCTGTCATCATACAAACTTAGACAAGCATATACATTCATATATTAAGTAGAGGTAATATATACAGCAGCTAAAAGGACCATTTACCAAATGTTTGTCTATATATGTATTTAATTACCACTTAATATAATTACTACCATAATATATGTACACAGAC
>NC_029787.2:122796111-122802043 GCF_000816755.2 Arachis ipaensis
TATATTCTAATATATATTTTATATTGGTGGCTGATTTTAGTGACTGATTTTAATATATATCTAGTCGAATCTTATGTATATATGGACCCTTTCAATGTTACTCGTAATTTACGGTTTTAACTTTTAAGATAAGGCACCCTTTCTACTCATTCCCAAGCTAAGAAATTATATCAAGTATTCATCGCGAATTCTCAAATTTAATTTGAAATTATCATAAATAATGAACTTATAATTTTGTTAAAAATAAGCTTTAGAATTCAAGTGCAATCTTGTTAAAGTTATCATGGATATTGTGTAGCAACCCTGTTTGTTAAGGACTTTCTTTTCTTTTTCCTTTTGGAAAATGACTTTCTTGTTGTATTATCTACTTCTACTCTGTTTTCTAATTGATCTTTCATTTCTTCCTTTTTTGATGATCAAAATAATTTTGGCTGTGCTATGTGAAAAAAGTAACTCCTAACCATAAATCTTATATAAATAAAGATTAAAATAAATCCCGTAACATGGCTACTCGAAAAAAATAAGTTTTGTAAAAATTAATAAATTTCTCCAGCCAAAAATGTTTCAAATAGGAGAGAAATAAAGTAGCGCACTCCCATTTTTAATTCTGATCGATTTGATAAACCGCATATCAATGTGGATTTTCACGTGAATTTCTATTCATGATAACAAATTTTTGGTTATTGATCATCTTTAGTCATATGTCTTAGCTTGTCTCACTTTCTTAATCAATATATATTTACATTAAAAAAAAAGCATGTAAATTTTACATAAGAAAGTCATTCTCTTGAGGTTTGTTATCACAATAATGCATTATTATTTATTCTGATACTAATATAAAAGCTGCATCAAGTTTGTTAATTATATGGAAGAGAACATTATAAATGTATTTGACTATATCAATTTTAATTAGAGTTTATTAATGCAATGAGCAAAACAAATTATACCAGAATTAAAATATAGATTTTGTAGGTCATAGAAATAAGATGCTTTATTGTGATGCTGTTTGAGGCTAGCCGCACTTTGATGAACCCTTTGTTTGCTTTTTTGCTGCTGGAAAATATTTATAATAACGATAACACTAGGCGTCCAAAATTTTTTAAATCAAACATTTAACTAAGTCGTAACGTATTTTATTCAACGCCGTTATTATCATGGTCGTCATTTTTTTTGTTCTTTTTTAACGCCGTTATCTTCTTTTTTTATTTAATTTTTTTTATCATCCATCATTATTATTATCATTATTATTGTCATCTTCTTCATCTTTTTTTTAATATGTATTAAAAAACTTAGAACATATAAATTTTGATTCACAGTACATAAAACTTTTTATATACATCACAAAAAAATTTAAAAAATTACATGTCTAAAATATTAATACTTAACTAACAAAATACGAACAATAATATTAATATTAAACCGTTGGTATGTAAAATTAGGGGTAGTAGCGAAGACAATTTTATGTGAATTAGATTTTGTTGTAGTGAAAGCACAAAAAATTTAATACACATAACAGAAATTTTAATGTACAACAATTTTTTAAAAAACTACATATTCAAAATATTAACATCTAACCAATAAAATATATATAACAGAAAAATTTTAGTGTACAATACAAATATTTTTTATGCACATCATAAAAAATTTTTATATACAGTACAAAGATTTTTAAAATACCACATAACTATAATATTGATTTACCCAACCAATAAATTATTGATAACAAAAATTTGTGTATTATGCACAAAAATTTTTATATTATGAATAAAAATTGTTATGCTANTAGCATCAACGTTATAAAAAATTGTACAACTACGCATTAGTTTAATTTCACAAAGATAATTGATCGCCGGCCACGAGGAGATTGTATTATAAGATAAGAATAATAAATTCTACATATCATATAATTAATAAGTAGCTTCCCGAGCATATATTTGATTAATTTTCAAATATATGCGATTTGGATAAATCGGTTAAGAGGTTATTGAATGGCATCTAGTGCGCAGATTTCCGATGCTTGCTTCAAAATCCAATAAATATACACTGACGTCTACTTTTTGGATGACTTCCATTTAAATAACTTCATTATTTACTTTTATCAAAATTTTAGGTATTGGAATTTGGAACTATCTCATTTTTTCTTTTTCCTTTGTTTTCTTACCCACTTAATTAATTAATTTTGAGCTGTTTAAGTCCTGGATTAGAAATATCTCAAATGATTAAATTGGTAATCTTTCATTATTGCTAACATAGTGAAACACGAGTGTAATTTAGTAGCAACAAGAGTTAAATAGCATTTAATATATGAAGTATGGAATGAAAACATATATTTATTGAACTTGCTATGTAAGAAACAATATGGAATTCTAATTACAAAGGTTAATACTAGGTCGACAAAAATAACAGCTAGAATTTGTCTTATTTACCATTAATTAATTATCATAACAATTAATAAATACCAAATAAGACAAGTTATGATTGATTTTTTTTTGTTACTAAATATTTCGTGTGCAGGTACAAAATTTCAAGTGTGACAAAAGAGATAGAGAAAATAAAAAATATGCCTTGAACATAAGAAGCAACAAACCAACAAGTTTCCACTATCATATACAGATTTTCTTTTCCCCTTCTTTTTGGGGAAAAAGAAAGTGGATAATATATATTGTATATACTAATTACTAAACAAACTATTTGGGGTTCGGTTTCACTGTTTATTCTTTGTAACAACTTACAAGCACATACGTAAGCTGTGATCAAGTGAAATAAATAGAAAAAGAAGAGGAGGATGGGAAATTGCAATCAAAACAAGCCATAAGCCCAAGATTCTGATGAATCCATGATCATTCTTGGGTACTGATTCAGTGAAGCATCAAAAGGTTGCTGCTGCTGTTTTCTGTCACTGTCATAATAATCATCATTAAGAAGCATATCCAAACTGCTAATGAAGTCATCATCATCCCATAAGGCCATGCTGCTATAGTTGTTGTTGTTATTGTCATTGGACCACTCAGAATCTGAGAGAAGAAGGTCTTCAAGGAACTTGGATGATGGATTATTTGAATAAGAATCAGAAGAAGAAGAAGAAGAAGATGATGAAGAAGAAGAAGTGGTTGTTGCTATTGATGAAGTAGAAGCATCACCAGCACATGGAGCAAGGATCTCATCAGGTTCTAAAATTGGAACTTCATCTGTACAGAAACCATTCATCATTATTGTGTCCATGGATTCAAACAGTGGGGTCATGAATTGATCCTCTGCCTCAGGCTTCTCTGCCTCCTTAATTTCAGGTTCATGATGATCTTGTTCTTGCTCTTGAAGTGGTGGTTGTTCTGGTTTGATTTGATTTTGGTGAGTGGTATTATTAGAGAGTGGCTTGTGTGTGACAGGATCAATTCCTAATTTCTTGAGCTTTTTCTTGATGTGGGTGTTCCAATGATTCTTGATCTCATTATCAGTTCTTCCAGGCAGATGTGAAGCAATCTTAGACCACCTACCAAACAAAAATACTATTTATTATTGAAAAGGAATAATGGCTTTAAAGCCACTTGAAAGTTACAGCTTATCATAAAAATTTTGCTTTCTTTATTATTAATCATTAACGTATGCAGTCAACTTTAAAGAAGTGCAATCATAAACAAAGACTTGGTCTATTGGAGATAGAAAGAAGCACCTGTTGCCTAATTGAGCATGGAGGTCAATGACCATTTTCTCCTCATATTCTGATAGAAGGCCTCTTTTCAAGTCTGGCCTGAGGTAATTTGTCCACCGAAGCCTACAACTTTTACCACACCTTAACAAGCCTGCATCAAAATCATTTTCCAATTTCATTCATATCCAAATTCCTACATTAATATTAAATGTGGTGGACATGATAAGAAGGGAACCTGCAAGTTTAGGGACAGCTCTCCAGCAACATTGGCCATTTGTGAGGATGAAGTTGATCAGCTTCTTGTCTTCCTCTGCAGTCCATGGCCCCTTCTTCAACCCAACTTTATCACAGCATGGTTGCCTTCCCATTATGAGAATATGCACATAAACAAGGGAAGCTTTGAGATAGAGCAGCACCACCTACTTATTTATATATACACAAATACAATAGAATTGAATTGCTCTAAAGTCCAAAAGTCATCAAGCCCCCACTATCTCAATTTGCATTTTTGATTTAAGAGATATAAATAATAAAAGACAGGTGTTGGTTAGAGAAGGTGACACGGGCCACACGTGCTAGGTCATGGTCAGAAAGCGCCAACTCATCAACCTACTTTGCTTCGGTTTCAAGCGTGAGATAGAGATAATACTCCATTCCACTATCTATCTCAATTCCTGCAAACAGTAAACACCATTCTCAATTTGTGTATGTAACCCTCCAATTACTTCATATTTTCCGACCAATTGGAATCTCACCCCCACCAACACCTCTTACAATTCACTACACTCTTCTTCTTTGCCTTGTTAAACATTCATTCATTTCATTCAATCTCTTCATTATTATTTCAGCCCCTATAAACTAATTCTCATTTATTTCAACTCTAACTATTGACTTCTTTAACACTTTTTATTTGAAAATATTATTTGTGTTCACACTAAAGCCTTTAATGAATAAAGTATTTACTAAAATATAATTAATCCTTTTAAGCAACAAGGTTAATCAACCAGCATGCACTTTAATTATTAGCAAAAATATATATATATATCACACCGAAAATCAATTAAGAACTCGGGATGTATATCAAATAAGAGCCAATTTTATTTTTTTTAAGTAGAATTTTCTAGACATTTACAATTGTTTAAGGAAAATATTAATAAAAAGAAAGGAGTCACGAGGAGTGTTAGGGTCAGCAATTTTTATGATTTATAACCATTAAATAGCCATCAATAATATTTTTAATGATGTGAGATTTTATCGAACGATGTAGGATTATTTATTTTTCTTTTACTGGATACATAGTGGATAAAATTTAATAAAGTTGCTGGCTCCTTAGATTTTTTCAAGTAGTAATTATATGAAGCCATGATTGAGATTAAAAGATGATGTGATTTATTATTTGAACGTAACCAGTTTGAATTCCTTTAGTAGTTAGCTAGACTCATGAAGGTATAAATTAAAGAACAATGTGAATTATCAATTGTCTAAATAATTCTATTCAGCAATAAATAAGTACAAAAAGATAAAAAAACTAAAGCAAAAGTGGGGGAAAAAAGGGTCAGCTTTTCTTTTTCATTCCTTTGTTCTTAGTCAAATCCTATAATTTGTGTATTGTGGCCTGTGGGTGATCGATGCAATGTGAGTAATGATGAAAATTGTAGCTACACATCAATTACATGCATCATATAAAACTAACGGATCATTGGTGCACGTTCTTAAAAAAAATCATAATATCTATACTTAAAAATAATTAATTCCTTAATTAAATGCTCATAAAATCAATATTTTACTTCATTCTAAATATTATAAATGCGCAATGTTTGCAGAAAAATAAAAAGCAAGAATAACTTGTTAGAAAATGTAGTGTGTTGTTTTACCTTAAAAGCAAATATACGAAGACTCTAGCTTTTAAGACGTAAAGAAATAAGTTTTAAGGTTGTTTCCATTTATTTACCATGACTCTACATATACCTTTCAAGTACGCTCTCTTGTATTTACTTCTTGTAACCAAAGTCATCAGGGTTGCGTCATTCTCGTTGCGACAACAATATAATAAACTAATGACCGATAATGTATAATTAATTAGTGAATTCACCCACGATAAAAAAATTGCCTATCTATTATCTTCAATAGTCTAATATAATAAATTTAACGTGCATAATACATATTATAAAATTCAACCTAGGAATATGTCTCATCCATCTATCCCATAGAGTAGAGGAAGAAGTTTAGATATTTCAAAAATATTCAATCTTTTAGTGTGTTGATGTTAATGATGAAAAATAT
>NC_029787.2:122802052-122813260 GCF_000816755.2 Arachis ipaensis
GGTCCCAAAAAAAAAAAAAAAAAACCTGAGCTTTACCCTAGCTAGCGTGACTATATATATAAGAAATTAACAAGTTGGGCGATATGGTGGCTATGGAGAATCTGCGCTTCTTTTGGAAAATCCAACTCTCTCTCTCTGAATCTCGATCTCTATATATAGCCAGCTCAAGTAAGTTTGCAACATGGAGTAGTTGATCCACCAGGATTTAATTAGCCATGATACATATTTAATCTTGAATAGGGAGATTGTGTTCCCCTAATTTAATCTTGATTATGGTGTCATGATTCAATAATTATTCCTACTAGCAACTTGATCCATCTTCCTTTCTGCATGCATGGAGCTTGATCAGATCGAGTACTCATAAGGATCGAAAAACTGACAAAGAAGGGGGCTTAAAAACGACGATTTCTCTTCTCTTCAATTTTCAGCCATGTAGCAAAATAGTTTAGGGTTTTTTTTATCAATCTTTTTCCTTTGCTTTAATTGTTTCTCCATATTAATTTTTCGAGTTATTATTATTATTATTATTTCCTTGTTGGATTTCGTAGGTTAGTTAGCATTATTACTTACATGTTTTTACTTTCTTATGTTATTAAGATAGAGTCTTCCTACTTATCTAAATAAATTCTCTATTTTTGTGAGTGATGCATAGAGCAGAGAAGTATATTTATGTATGTATATAATGCTGCGGTGTATGTTTTTGATGGCAAATCTTAGAAGTGCCGTCTAATATGTTGTACTTAGGTTCAAATTTTAGCTGAGACCAAATAGTAGATGAGAATTTTTAAATCGAAAATGTTTAGCAACCAAAGAAAATAAGCCAAAAACAGTCATAACTTGTCTTATTTAACATTCATTAATTATTGTGATAATTAATTAATGCTAAATAAAGTAAGTTGTGGCTGTTTTTTTTGTCACCTAGCATTACCCATTTTAAATGTTGTGCATGTGAGCGTGTAGTGTATATAAGTTTGTGATGTTGTAGTGTCTAAAATTAGAGACTTCTAGTTCATCTAAATAAATAAATAAAAAGAACACAATAAGTGAAGTGCATCGTACTATTGTTAGTGGCCGGTATTATTGTTGCATATACTACTACTTACACCACCAAGATCAAATGAAACAATTTGTTGCTTTGATTTAATACATCTGTGGTGAACTTTCGATATTTATAATTAAGGATTCTTCGTTAAACTTTAAGGCAGCTTGTTACATGCTTGCAATTGCAAGAGGAAATATATGTTTAATATTCTCAGGTTGATTCTTTGGTTTCGATGTAGGAACATATGGTTTCAAACTCCTGTTTCATAAAGGAAAATAAATGTAAATAATCACCAAAAGATAAATATTTAACTTATTAAAATAGTTTCACAATTTAAATCTTAAAGCATTGAAAACCAATAATAACTATGGTCCACGGTGGTGTTAAATATACACTCTAGGGCAATATATAAGTATTGACTTAAAAAAAAAAAGACACAAAAAACGAAGATTACTATAAGATACATATAAAATTTAAGTATAAAAAGAATGTTTTAGGCTATCGTGTTTGTTTAGTGATATTCTTTTACTACCACGCCGCTATGATTATATATCAAGTTATATTTTTTGGTGACTATATATCAAGTTATATAAGTAATGATAAATCAGATTAGGAATTGATTCATAGATAGTATGAATATTTAAATGATTATATATTTCATAATAATAATTCCATTGTAAATATTAAAATGAAGATTTTTAAGTATATTTTGATCCATTAAATGATACATGGTCATTATATCTACATTAAATTAAACTGTTAGCTAGCATTGTATAAGTTGCAAGAAATATGAATAAGGCGTCAATTTTTTAAGGCACCGATTGAATTATGTATGCTTAGCAACAAAAATAACAGCTTATGATAAGATATTATATATAATGATGATTCTATATAAAGAATTTTTTGGAAAAAATATTATAAACAAGAAGTCTATAATAAAGAATATCAAGAAGCAAAAAACCATTTAGCTAACATTCACATATATGATCTATGTAATGTGGAGTCTTATATATGTGAATATAGAATACATTATTATAATAAATGATGAAGAATTGAGTAAACAGATTGAGAAAATTAAGGATCAACAAAAAAGATCTAAAATTAGATGGATTCATATTAGTACTATACAAGTCTTAATCAAATCTACATATATGAAAGGAATTAATTCACCAATAAGCTTAGCAATCTGTGACAAAAGAATTACTGATGATCCAATAGATCAAATAATTGGAATTGTTCATGGAAACTTGGCAAACGTAAATGTTAAATTTAATGCCCATCTGGGATATGCTATACCCTTATCAACTGAAAATCTTGGAAGATCTATAAGTCTGCAATTAATAGAATCTCTAGAAAATAGTGATGAATCGATGATAGAGTTTGCAGAAATTTTAATAAATAATGAAGCATAAAAAGATTGAAAAACCAGAAAATAAAATAAAAAGAAAAAGGGCAGAAAAATTAAAAAGTAAAATAAAAGAGTATAAAAGGGAATTAAATAACCTTCAGATCGAAATTGATGACCTTATAATAAAAAGGATAGAAATAAGAATAAATATAAACAAGTTGGAATTAAACTTAAAAAATTTTTAAATGCCTGGAAAACCATATTATGACTTAAAAGAATTAAAGCTGTTGAAAGAAAAAATGGAAAATGAAGTTGAAAAATTAAGAAGGTATTTAGAAACAACAGAAAGTGTAGAAATAAAAGAAGTTTTTGAGGATTTAAGAAATTATAAAAGACAAACAGATAAAAGATTTTATATACAATAATCCATGCAAAAAAGAATATTATAAACTAAAACAAGATTGAAAACTATAAAAATGAAATTACAATATACAAGGACTAGTAAAAAAATGGTATCATATAGTAAAAATGATTGCAAAATTGGTATCAGAGCCAAGTTAACGATTAAGGGTAACACTTTTTCTTTAAGCAACACTTTTAGTGGCACGCTTTTGAGCCACAAAAAGACAAAAATCTGTACACCCACATCTGTACACTATAAGGCCCCATTGTTAAATTCTAACTATGTTAATGTTCCTGCCAGAGGTTGTATTTCGGAGACTAGGAGTGGTAGAAACTAGAAACAGAGAATTATGTGGCTTTATGTAGTCCGTCCACGTCCTCTTTTGTATCGTCTTTTTTTTTTAATTATTCTGTTGATTTCTATAGAAATTTTAAGCAACATACATGAGAGACAGAGAGAGAATGAAAGCATACGAAATGGAAAAACACAGAGTGAAAAAGAACTAATTAAATAAAACATAATAAGGGCTTAGAATAAAAAAGAGTATCAACGACTGGAGCTTGATTCTTTTTCTATTTTTATTGACAATTTACCGGAAAATATATTAAAGATAGAACTCTTTAATCTGTTTAAATGGATAGGCAGAATCATAGACATATACTTGTCATGGAAGCATAAAAAGGGTCAAATCTATCTATTTGTATTCATACGATATACTACAAAGAGCGGAGCAATGAAGGCTATTGCAAATATAAAAGATTTGGTGCTAAGAGGAAAGATACTTTTTGTTATAGAAGCGAAATATAGAAGGGGAGCTATTTTGCAGGATATGAAGGGTAAAGAAAAAACGGAGATCACAAGACATAATGTTGAAGTAAGCGCCAACAAACAAGGAGTGGAAGAGTAGCCGAAGAGAAAGTGGTAAAACAGCAGAGTGTTGCACCCATTAAAGAGCCGAATAATAATAGGTGGACAAAGAAGTTAGAAGTACCAATAGCAAATGAGAACGTCGTCTGGCAGCAAAGAAGTATTATTGGAGGCACGAAGTCGGCGATCGATTTTCAAGCACTGCGGCAAAAGATTCATAGGAACTGGCCAGGCGTAACACAAGTATGGAAATTGGGAGCATACAAGGCAATGTTAACTTTTGACACTGTGCTTAGTGCTGAGGAATCTTATACTTTTAGGATGAATGACCTATTAAAAATGTTTTATATGGTGTGAAGATGGGACGAAAACGAGAGAAACAAATCTAGAAGAGTATGGTTAGAATGTTATGGAGTTCCACTACATGCATGGTCAATAGCGACTTTTTGAAGGATAGGGGATCAATGGGGTGAGGTGGTTAAGTGCGATAAACTCATAGAATTATGTACTTCATTCAGTGTTGGTCGAATTATGATTGATACGTGTGATTTTGATATGATTAATGAGTGGATTCACAATACAATAGGTACAAGTGAGTTTGACGTCCTTGTAAGAGAGGTGGGTGAAGAGGTGTACCAAAAAGAATGTGTTTAAAAGTTAATGGCTAAGGAAGGAGACAGACACATAATAATTAGAGATGAGGTGCAACACGAAGGTATTGAATAATGGTGGTGAACAGCTGGTGGCTGGATGGGACCAGGAGGTGGTGTTGATGACGGAGGCATAGAGAAAGGAAGAACACGATAAGTACAAAAGGGTAATTTCATGCTTAGATTTGAATGAATGGAATCATAAGAATCCAAAGTATTATTATGAGAAGATAACTATGTGAAATTCATGGAGAAGGAGGATTCTCAGGTATCAATTGAAATGAATCAAGAGGAAGATTCGGCTAAAACAGTTTCTTATGATTATGAGGCTTGCAACAGAAAACATTCATATTCACATAGAGGAGATGAAATTGCGTTGGGAACAAATAGGCCCAACAAGTGGGGTCTCTTATATCATGATTGTGTGAAGGAGCTTACCCATATTGGAAGACCTTCCAGCGGGCTCCCCAACCGGATCAGGTGCGACCCATATTCAATGTTGGCCCGGCAAGGGAGAAAGGCACTGCACATGGGTGCTACGCAGATTGAGCCTGAGCGTGCAGTTGGCTCAAGGGCTGGAATGGTCGACAGAACGGCAGAGGGACGCAAACACTGTAGCGTAACAAAGGAGGACGCACGGGTTGCCGCGATTGCATAGCTCGATGGATGGACAAACGACGATGAGAAGCAACGCACCGTGGAATTGAACGACGTCAGTGAGGGAATCAAAAAGGCAGAATCACAGAACCAAGTGCAACTCACTTGGACGATCAACATTCGGATAAGACGGGAATGGTGCAGGCTGAGGCGGTGGTTCCAGGAGTGGAAGTCACAGCTATTGGGCAAGGAAATGTTACAGACATAAAAATAAGAAAAAACGCACAACATGGACAATGGAAACCTAGCGATGAAAACGGGTATGCAACTGGAGGAGGAGCAAGGCTTAGAGGAGGGCGGGGCAGGTGTTCAGAGCCATGGACAAGAGGAAGAATGCGAGAACTATGCAGAAAACAGATCAGATTTGGAGGCTGGTCTGGATGGAGGCAGTAAGTTCCACAGGGAGGATCAACGGCTAACTTAGGAAGAGGAAATGGCAGAGAACAAAGAGGCATGGAAGCTAGCTGTAGAGTCCGGTGCTCAATGCAGGGATGAGGAGAACATCATGGCTATTTTACATGAGTAAAATGAAGCAATTGCTCTGAAGCAGGGGAGGCAAAGCAAAAAGAAAAAAGTTGAAGGAGTCGGCCAAAAAATCATAAACAGGTGTGTAATAAGCTTGTTAAATGATTTTAAACTCTTGGAATATTAGGGGATTAGGAGGTGTTGAAAAATTTAGTATGATAAAGAATTTTAAAAGTAAGTTTAAGTTGGACATGTTGAGTTTGATAGAGACAAAAAATGAGGTGGTTTCTAAATTTCATGTAATACGCATTTGGGAAAGTGACAGAGCTAGATGGGAGTTTGTAAGTTCAGTTGGGACTTCTGAAGAGTTATTGTTAATATGGGATGAATCAATTTTTAAATTGGCTAATTGCTATAAAGGGAATACATGGTTGTGTGTAGAAGGGGTGATAGTAAAAGATACTTTTCATTGTGCTATTTGTTTGGTTTATGGACCACATGTGAGAGCTGATATGATTTCTATGTGGGAAGAGTTGAGTTATATTGCAGGGTTATGTTAGGTACCGTTCTGTTATTTGGGAGATTTCAATGAAATTTTGCATTTGGAAGAAAGAAAATGAGTGACTAGTTTGCCAATATCTATTGACGATTTTAGAACATGGATGAATGATTTGGAGTTAGTTGATTTGGCACTTAATGATCGCAACTATACATGGTTTAGGGGGACTGTCGTGCAGTCGTATTAATAGAACCTTGGTTAGTTTAGGCTGGCTCGATACGTATCCGGAGATGCAACTGAGGGGAGGACCAAGAGGTTTATTTGATAACTGCCCTTTGATAGTGGAGGACAAAAGAAAATTTGAAGACCCAAGACCGTTCCGTAGCTTGGACTCGTGGTTCACACATGAAGGGTTCTTGAGAATGATGAAGAAAGAGTGGAGGGAATTAGGAGATGGACATCTCTTAGACAAGATGAAAGCATTGTCAATACCGCTAGGTAGATGGCATAAGCAGCATTTGGGGATATAAATAAGAAGATAAAGCAGTTTGAGAAAGAGATAAAGAAGGTGGATGATATGGTTAGCAGTGGACTTTATGATGGTACAATAGAGGCAAGGAGAAGGGCGTTAGTGAGGTGCCGTGAGAAGTGGTATATTAGGCAGGATATTCATTGGAAGCAAATGTCTATATCTCGGCATGCTGAGAAGATGGATAGGAACACAAGGTATTTTCACAATATGACTTCGGCGAGAAGAAGGAATAACTGGATTGAGTCATTGGTGATTAATGGGAGACTAGTGAGGAATCATGCAAGAATAAAAGTTGCAATTAGAGATTTTTATAAAAGTTTGTACCACTAGAAAGCTTATCCAAGTTTGAGCTTTACAGATGGTTTAGTTAATCGATTAGAAAGGGAAGAAGCTGAAGCCCTTGAGGTGATGCCATCGGTGGAGGAAGTGAAAGATGCTGTTTGGGACTATGAATCATCTAAGACTATAAAAAGTGATGGGTACAACATAAATTTCATAAAAAAGTGTTGGCATGAGATTGGAATGGATTTTACTGCAGCTGTGATGAACTTTTTTGAGACGACAAGGCTACCAGTAGAGTCTAATGTCACGTGGATAACGTTGGCTCCAAAATTTATTAGGGCTAAGGAGATAAAAGACCTCAGACCTATAAGTATGGTTGGATGTGTCTATAAATTTATATCTAAATTGTTGACAAGAAGAATGAGGAGTATAATGCCAGGTTTAGTTGGAGAATCACAGAGTGCCTTTGTAAAGGGAAGGAAGATATATGATGGAGTTTTAATTGCATGTGAAACTGTGCAATGATTGAAATTGAAGAAGAAGGCATCAACAATAATCAAATTGGATTTCCAAAAGGCATATGATAGAGTTAAATGGTGCTTTGTTGATAATGTGTTAGAAAATATGGGATTTGGTAGTACATGGAGGGCATGGATCAGAGAGTGTATTAAATCGGCATCTATCTCTATTCTGGTTAATGGGTCACCATCGAAACCATTCAAGATGGAAATGGGGCTTCGTCAGGGCGATCCACTATCGCCATTTTTGTTTGTTCTGGTAGTAGATGTGCTTAACAGGATGATCAGGGAGGTGGTAAGGAACAGGCGAATCTCTCCACTTTTAGTCGATATGAATAATATAGAGTTATCACATTTATAATTTGTCGATGACACTATATTATTCTGCTGCTGGAGGAGGAGACAGTGTGAAGTTATCAGAGACTTTTGAGGTGCTTTGAAATGATATTTTGGTTGAATATTAATTTTGACAAGTCCAATTTGATCCCAGTGAATTACAGTCAGGAGTGGGTTAGTCGGATGTGCCTTCTTCTCGGATGCTACCAGACAGCTCTACCGGTGAGGTACCTTGGTATTAGTCTCGGAGCAAATCCCTGACTAGTAAAAACTTGGAAGCCAGTAATAGATAAGGTGAAAGAAAAACTTAGCTTGTAGAAATCAAAGGTCTTTAGTAAGGCCGAAAAGCTAGTACTCATAAAGTCAGTAATAAACAGTCTACCTATTATTATTTGAACTTGTATAAGTTGCCAAATGTGGTTGTACAAAGAATAATCTCATTGCAAAGACGATTCTTTTGTGGGAAGGAAGATGGACAACCTGATCTGGCTCTTGTTAAGTGGGAGATGGTCCAGACACCGAAAAATCTAGGAGGGTTGGGTTGGGAGATATGGTGGTCTGTAATACTGCTCTATTGTTTAAATGGTGGTGGCGTTTCTCAAAGAAAGACTGTCCGTTATGAAAAAATTGTGTACTCCTGTAATAGCTTAAACCCTGATCTATTGTTGTCAACTTAGACAGTACCAGTGAAAAGAGGTCCGTGAAGAGACATATGTCAACTTCAAATAAAAGACCAACAGGTCCGACAGAAGATGATTGATGGCCTTGCTATGGAGGTAGGGGATAGTAAATCCACCAGATTTTGGGAGGATACTTGGCTCCAAGTGGAAAAGCTGAAAGACTCCTTTCTGATACTATTCTTGATTTCAATCCAAAAAGGATCAGTAATTGGGGATCGTGAGTTTTGGGATGGGATAGAGTGGATTTGAAACTTTCAATGGAGGAGAAAACTTCGCCATTGGGAGGTAGATACCTTGGATCAACTGCTTCATGTCTTGCAATCTATTATTGATAGCAAAAGTACAAGATAGAGTGGTGTGGAAATTTGACAAAAAGGTGTTTATTCTACTAACTCATTTATTCAGATTTTGCAGGAAGAGACTATGACCGATGATATTTTGAACTCCAGATTCACAAAAGAAATTTAGAAAGGATTACTTTCGCCTAGAGTTGTTTACCTGGTTTGTTTTAGTAGGCCAGGTCAATACAAATGAGCGGCTAAGTAGATTCGGAATCATTGAATGGAATGATAATTTGTGTGTTTTGTGTAAAAAGGATGTTGAAACTGTACAACACTTATTTGTTACTTGTGAGTACTCTTGACAGGTGTGGTGTGTATGGATCAAGGTGTTTGGATGGGAGCGGACTATCCCAACTACCTTAAAAGATCATTTTGAGCATTGGCAGAGTATGCCTTTGACAAAAGAGTTGCGCAAGTGTTGGTTAATTGAGTTCTTCTCAATTATATGGACTATTTGGTTACGTAGAAATAATGTCATTTTTTAAAACAAGGTAACAGACGTGGTTGATTGTGTTGCTCGATCATTCAGTTGTGCTAGGAAATAGTGTGGTAGTTAGCTCATGTTATTGATGGCTATACCGAAGATGACATAGGAGTTATTTGGTTTATATTTTTATGTTTTGTAAATGTAAGTTGTTTGCTCCACTTCAAGTGTTAAGCTCTTTTTTTCAAAAAAAAAAAGAATATTCAGTAAATGTTAAGCATATTTGTTTTGTTTAATATAATATTCTGTTAATTTTGGTATTTTTGTTATGGCAGGGACTTAATTACAAAATCTGATATGGTATAAGGACTTAATTAAAAAATATATATATGGACCTAATTAAAAATTTAGTGAAATTATAGAGATCGACAAAATAATTAAACATTTTTTTATTTTATGTCAAAGAGAGAAAGTCTCCATCGCTAATATGAATTATTTTCGTGTTAGAAGCAATAAATAGTGCCGATTCCAAAGAATAATTGAGAGTTCGTTGATAATGTATATAATTTGGCGGCAAATACTTCAAGCAGAAAAACATTAATATACTGAAGCTGAAGTTATATTATTATTAAATAAATTGAATACAGACATAATGTTCCCGTAAAAATATTGCGTAAGGTCATTTATAATGCTAGCCTCAAATAAATACTTTACTAGTTTTTTTTTTTTTTAAATAAATACTGCTACTACTTGTGTATACTTTAAGCATAAGTGCAATTCCATGTGATATATATATATATATGATGATTATAACTCGGTTAAATACGAATTATACTTTAAATAAAACAGTTATCTTAATGTTATAATTCGGTAACGGCTGAAATAGTTCATAATTTTTATGATAATCATATTAATCATGCATTAATTCTCACAGCAGTAAGTAAATTCTATCTTTTAATTTTTTTAAAAAAAATACTATCTGAATTAATATGAGTGTTCGTTGAAGTATTCCCTCACCTGAAAACTCAGGTGAAATCGACTTTACGTGAAGTTGATATCTGATAGTCGTGAGATGAAAATTTAGTCAATTCAGTCAAATCATCTAACGGCTCTCAAGTATCAACTTCACGTGAAATCGACTGCACATGAGTTTTCACCATTCCCTCACCCATCCAATCCCCCGTGACAAATTCGGTTAGGAAAATTTAACTAACAAATGTGAGTCGTCGTTAAGGATGTTAGTGGTTATAACTTCAATTTGCCATTTGAGTTTCTTAAAATTGTTGGGCCACTCGGTTTGGATTGAAATGGCAAGGAGGATTGTTAGAGTCAGCAATTTTTGTGTTTTGTAATTATCAATTGGTTATTAATAGTCTTTTTAATGGTGTGAAATTACATCCAATAATGAAAAATTACTCATTTTTCTTTTGATTGTTAAATGCGAGCCAAAAATACAACAGTTGCTAGTCCCTAAATTTTTCCAATTCACAATCCATGTGCCTAATATTTTATTCACGAACGTACTGAGCTATATATTGCAAGCATATAGCCAAACAATGAATCATATTATTGGTTAGATTGCGTTAAAAAGAAAAAAAAAAGGGCGTAACTTCACTCCTCAATATATAAAATTAAGTGCTTTTTTTTGGTGACTCAATATAATTAAGTGTGTCTTATTATTTTATGAAAAGTTTTAGTGTGTCTCTATATTTATATCGCGTCAAATATTAATAATATCAACGCTTCATAACCTATTTTCTTAGAAATAATGTAGTAAAATTAGCAACATAATTATGATTTTTTAATATTATATTANNATTTTAAAATTTAATTTATAGGATGAAAAATATCACATTATTATAAATTTTTTAGAGACTTGATTTTTGAAAAATTAGAGACTTGTAATACATCATCATCGCATTTAAAAATGATCATTTGGAGACAAAATATTTTACAGGTGGGTGACCCAAAAATATTAATTAGATTGGATAAGTTTTGATGATACAATATTAGAATTAAAATTAAATGAGTTTGACTAAACCTAAAAGTTTTTTAACATAGATTTTATTTCTTTCTCTTTTTATTGGTTTTATGATAATTTTTATTTTTTTTGAAGTAAATAAGAATCGAATTTAAACTTTTAAATCATATAAATTTTTTGATA